>NC_088641.1:12894925-13194925 GCF_036013475.1 Columba livia | reverse complement strand
ACAAACATTTCTCGGAACTGCTTGTTACAGGATGGATGAGGAACTAAATAAAGAGAGGAGCAGAAAAGCCCATCTCATCAACAGGTGGCTTAAGGATTGGTGTCACCGTCAAAATTTTGGGTTTTTTGACCATGGGGCAAGCTCCGTGGTACCCAGTCTCCTCAAATCAGATGGGCTTCATCCTTCTAGGGAAAGCAAGAGGACTATAGCCCATAAGTTGGCAGGGCTGATCAGGAGGGCTTTAAACTAGGTTTGAAGGGGGAAGGGATTGAAACTGGGCTCTCCAAAGATCAGCCTACGGATGGAAAGCCCAAATTAAGAGTGAAATCAGCAGTCCACTTGAAGTGCATGTACACTAATGCACGCAGTATGGGCAACAAACAAGAGGAGCTGGAAGCCATTGTGTAGCAGGAAAGCTATGACATAGTTGCCATCACAGAAACATGGTGGGATGACTCATATGACTGGAGTGCTGCTATGTGTGGCTACAAGCTCTTCAGAAAAGATAGGCAGGGTAGGAGAGGTGGAGGGGTGGCTTTATATGTTAGAGAGGCACTCGACTCTGTTAAACTTGAGGTCAGCAGTGACAAGGTTGAGTGCCTGTGGACCAGAATCGGGGGAAGTCCAACAAGGCTGACATCCTCGTGGGTGTCTGTTATAGACCGCCCAACCAGGACGATGAAGGAGATGAACTATTCTACAAGCAGCTGGCAGATGTCTCAAAATCGATGGCCCTTGTTCTTGTGGGCGACTTTCACCTGCCGGATGTCTGCTGGGAGCTCAATACTGCACAGAAGAGGCAGTCTAGGAAGTTCCTAGAGTGTATAGAGGACAATTTCCTTCATCAGCTGGTAAATGAGCCCACCAGGGGCAAGACCCCGCTAGACCTACTGTTTACAAACAGAGAAGGGCTGGTGGGAGATGTAGTGGTTGGAGGCCGCCTGGGGCATAGCGACCATGAAATAATAGAATTTTCAATACTCAGAGATGCAGGGAGAACCATTAACAAAACCTCTACGCTGGATTTCCAGAGGGCAGATTTTTGCCTATTCACAAGTCTAGTTCAGAGCATACCCTGGGAAACAATGCTTAAAAACAAAGGGGCCCAGGAGGGTTGGATGTGCTTCAAGCAGGAGGTTTTGAGTGCACAGGAACAGGCTATACCAGTGTGCCGAAAGGCTAGCCGGCGGGGAAGACAACTGGCTTGGCTAAACAGGGAGATTCTGAAGGAAATGAGAAATAAAAAGACACTTTACCGACTGTGGAAAAAAGGGCTGGCTACTTATGAAGAATTTATGGAAATAG
The DNA here is from genome assembly GCF_036013475.1 of Columba livia. Classification (NCBI taxonomy): domain Eukaryota; kingdom Metazoa; phylum Chordata; class Aves; order Columbiformes; family Columbidae; genus Columba; species Columba livia. The sequence continues at coordinate 13,193,620 of NC_088641.1, read as the reverse complement.
CTAGATCATGCAGAAAAAAAATCAGGGAAACAAAAGTGCAATTTGAAGTTAATTTGGCCAATTCTGTCATGGATAATAAAAAGTCCTTCTTCAAATATGTTAATAACAAAAGGAGGGGCAAGGAAAACCTCCATTCTCTGTTGGACTCTGAGGGAAATATAGTTAACAAAGATGAGGAGAAAGCTGAGGTACTTAATACCTACTTTGCCTCAGTTTTTACCAGTAAGACAGGTGGCCCTCAGGACAACTCATCTCTGGAGGTGGTTGACAGAGATAGGAAGCCAAATAGGCCCCTTGTATTCCAGGAGGAAATAGTTGGTGACTTACTGAGCCATCTGGATCCTCACAAGTCTATGGGACCAGATGAGATCCATCCTAGGGTGATGAGGGAGCTAGCAGAAGAACTTGCCAAGCCACTCTCCATCATCTTCCAACAGTCCTGGCTCACTTGGGAGGTCCCATATGATTGGAAATTGGCCAGTGTTACACCAATCCACAAAAAGGGCTGCAGAGCTGACCCTGGCAACTACAGGCCTGTCAGCCTGACCTCGGTGCCTGGCAGGGTTATGGAGCAGATCATCCTGAATGCAATCACACAGCACCTTCAGGATGGACAAGGGATCAGACCCAGCCAGCATGGGTTTAGGAGGGGCAGGTCCTGTCTGACCAACCTGATCTCCTTTTATGATCAGGTGACCCAGCTGGTGGATGAGGGGAAAGCCGTGGATGTGATCTATCTGGACTTCACCAAGGCCTTTGACACTGTCTCCCATAATATACTCTTGCAAAAGCTGGTAGCCCATGGCTTGGACAAGTGTACTCTCTGCTGGGTTAAGAACTGGCTGGAGGGCCGGGCCCAGAGAGTGCTGGTGAATGGGGCTGCATCTAGCTGGCGGCCAGTCACTAGTGGTGTTCCCCAGGGGTCAGTGTTGGGTCCAGTCCTGTTTAACATCTTTCTTGATGATTTAGATGAGGGGATTGAGACCATCATCAGCAAATTTGCTGATGACACCAAGTTGGGAGGGAGTGTCGACCTGTTGGAAGGCAGGAGGGCTCTGCAGAGGGATCTGGATAGACTGGAAAAATGGGCTGATTCCAGTGGGATGAAGTTCAATAAGGCCAAGTGCTGGGTGCTGCACTTTGGTCGCGGCAACCCCCTGCAGCGCTACAGGCTGGGTGCGGAGTGGCTAGAGAGCGGTCAGACAGAAAGGGACCTGGGGGTACTAATTGACAGGAAGCTCAACATGAGCCATCGGTGTGCCCAGGTGGCCAAGAAGGCCAATGGTATCCTGTCCTGTATCAAAAATAGCATGGTCAGCAGGACAAGGGAAGTGATCCTTCCCCTGTACTCTGCATTGGTGAGGCCACACCTGGAGTATTGTGTTCAGTTCTGGGCCCCTCAGTTCAGGAAAGACATTGAAGTGCTGGAGCGGGTCCAGAGAAGAGCAACACGACTGGTGAAGGGACTTGAACATAAGACCTATGGGGAGAGGCTGAGGGAGCTAGGGTTGTTTAGTCTAGAGAAGAGGAGGCTTAGAGGTGACCTCATCACTCTCTATAACTACCTGAAGGGAAGTTATAGCCAGGTGGGGATTGGTCTCTTCTCCCAGGCAGTTAGCAACAGGACAAGGGGGCATGGGCTTAAACTCAACCAGGGGAAATTTAGGCTGGATATTAGAAAGAAATTCTTTACAGAGAGAGTGGTCAGGCATTGGAATGGCCTGCCCAGGGAGGTGGTGGACTTGCCGTCCCTGGAGGTTTTTAAACTGAGATTGGACATGGCACTTAGTGCCATGATCTAGTAAACGGACTAGAGTTGGACCAAGGGTTGGACTCGATGATCTCTGAGGTCTTTTCCAACCCAGTCAATTCTGTGATTCTGTGATTTTGTGGTAAATGGTTTACAGTACTAGATTTAAAAGATGCCTTCTTCTGCATACCCCTTGACCAGAAAAGCAAAAAGCTATTCACTTTCGAATGGGAAAATCCACACAACGGAAGAAAGGCCCAATTAACCTGGACGCGCCTTCCACAAGGATTTAAGAATAGTCCGACTATCTTTGGAAATCAACTAGCCAAAGAACTTGAGGAGTGGACTACAAGAGGCCATATCGGAATTCCTCGACAATGGTATTTGATGCTGCAATATGTGGATGATATTCTGATGCCGAGAGAAAAATTCCATCAGAGTTCCAGACCCGAGCGGATGGAGGAAGAAATGCAGCCGACTCAATATGAGTGATAAAGCATACTTCAACTTTATTGCCCGAGATAGCGTGCATTTATACCAAATACCATAATTATGCATACTTGTCTCTATCTAATAGGCTAAGCACATTTACTTACTCCACCTACTTGGGTTTAGCTAGCTATGCGCATCCCACATTCTTCTGACTCTTATCTCTTCAAAAATATCCTAACCCTGCCTTAGTTAGTACTTTTCCGTTCCCCCCTTTCCCACGGCCTAATAGACAAGCTAACTAAGGCCTACTTATGTCAACTAAAATGGGCTCTGCTCGTACAGTTGCTTGGTGGACTCATGTCTGTGCTCCTTGATCCAATCCCCGACATCTCCCCCTTTTTCTTTTTTTTAATGAGCAGAGCCTGCCCAAGTGTCTGCTCTAAAATCTTCTTAATACATGATATAGCACAACTCAAGCATATTAATACAACTACTACTATGATTAAGAGAGCCAGAGCACTCTGCAAAAGCCCTTTTACCCGTCCTCCTAGTCCAAACCAGTTCGTGAGGCACTCTAAGCCAAAGAGGCCCACATCCTCTCTGATCTTCTGTGAATGGTCCGTAAGTTGTTTAATCTCCTCGTGGATGGATCTTGACTTATTCTGTAAATCCATAAAAGTGTTTTTCTCGTCTTGCTCTTTTGTGATCTATTATCATAGATACATTGGACGTTAAGAGAGTTAATAGTCCCAAAATACACAGTCCTCCAACAGCGTTAGAAGGAATTCCTGGTCAGGCTCTATCTTCACAGATCAAGAATACACCATACAGGAGGTTTTAGGGTCGCTGTCAATGACATTCCTTGCATTCTTCTGTGAAGCATTACACCGTCGAGTTTCATTTCTGTAGTCACCAAGGGTAGCATTAACATTTTGTAGTTTTGTCCATTCATGTTCTTGTATACTGTTCTGACACTTTTCACAAACCGGCTGAATACAAGCATCCATGGGCATAGATGCCAGCAATTCCAGTTCCTGTGGTTCGACGTCTGCTTCCAGGTGGCAATTAATTCAAAGTGCCGTGTTAGTATTATTACAGTTCGTTGCAATGCCTCTGCATCAACCACTATTTGAAACAGTCGTGTGATGCTGCTGTAGTCATCAAGGAAGACACCAACCAAGCATGTGTGGAACGTTTTTTCCAGAGACATCGTAGTTAGGCATATAGATGGTCAGTCATGTTGGCTAAAGTAATCCACATGTTAGTCTTTGTCTGTGCAGGCATCCAAAACACAGCAGCTGCAACAATCATTGTCAGGAAGATAACACAGGTTTCACGTTTCGTGCTGGCAACCATTGCAGCTCTTGATCTGTAAAAACATAAGCATAACCTCTCCCCCAGGTTATCATTTGGTGTGGCCTTTTCCATTGAACGTTAACTAGTGATTTGACCATAACTAATGCAGGTTCTTTCTGATTTAGCATGGTTTTGGGTCATAGTTACAAAGTGTTTCATCACAGGGCAAATTTAGGCTGTACCACTTAGATACAAGTGATTCATCACATACAATCCTTTTGACAATTCCCCTTTTTGCTTAAAAAACAAAACAAAACAAAACAAACAAAACAAAACAAAAACACAGTTCAGAATCAGATACGTGCGTTGGATCTTGACTACGTACTCAAAATCGCAAATCAAATTCAGAGGTTCCTTAAATTTCGCAAATGGTACATATATGACAAAAGGATCATGGCCTTAAATTCATTCCCTGCATTTTCTTGATCAGAGTGACAATTGGTATATTAGTCTGTTAGCATTCTCATCATACTGTCCCACAATAGCCACAGGTTGTTTCATAGACAAATCTGTAAGTCCAATCAAATGCAGTCATCCTGTAAAGTTGTCATAAATTCATTCCTCAAAGTTTCTAACTCCATTTTGGCTGTCATATTTATTGGATATTGTTTTCCCTTACCGGATTGAAGTCCTGTTTCAGATTTCTCAGTGTAGTATTTGCTTTATCAAAAACATTGGCTGTTAATACTAGTGGAAATACAGCATTCAAAAGATCCTTGAAGATTTCTCACTTGCACAAGCAGATCTGCACCATGCAAGCACCTTCTTGTAGGATATGCAACTAAACAGAATTCTCAGAAAACGTTATTTGAGCTTACAATTTACTTAACAAATCCTGACCCAAGAGAGGTATAGGACTTTTAGGTAAATACAAGAATTCATGTATTAAAACTTTGTTCCAAATCTGGCATTCCGTTTGTCTCAAAAAATGGCCTTTCTTTCGTTGTCTCCCATGCCCTCAAAACTAGCATGGTGAATTTACTAAGAAGTCTCGTACAATTAATTACCATAGGATAAGTCTATCAACAAATTTTTGGTTTAATTGTCCAGTTTCATTAGAACTATGGGTCTGCTCAGGATGCCTTTAAACTTCACCCTCGGACTGCTCCATTCAGTATTACATCGCTGCAGTGGGGGGAGAGAGAACCCCCCTTTCACTTCTTTAAAAGCGGGCAGCCAGGTTTTTCCAGTTGTTTTTTCTTTCTGTGCAGTGTAGATATAACCAAGGTCACGCAGCTGGCACACTGGCTGGTACGAAGTAGGAGGCTCTGGGAAACTTCTCAGTTACAATGAGCTGCACACAGGCCTGGGATATTTTGCTCTTTTGTTTTCCCATTTCATTTCAGCCATAATACACTTTATATGCAATTTCAAGTAGCTCAGCAATAGTCACATTCCTTAGCTCCATTTACCTTTTACAATTTAGAGATATCAAAAAACAGTATAAACCAGTATAATAAACATAAATCCATTATTCTATTGTCCTAGATCCAAATCAGTTCACATTCCAGCAACCTTTAAATACAACTTTATAACTTCATACAATACCCCAAGTTCACATCTATCATAGTATTTTAACAATTTAAATGCTTTTCTAACAATATAAGCGATTACTTTAATGTGTAAGGATGCATCCTAAGGGGGAGCAAGGTGGAATTTTAACAGTGGAACCGGTTCCCATTTTGTAATTATCTCCCCAAACAAGATTCTTTTGGTACCGAATATGAATATACAAACTAAAATACTGAGCTCAGATACGAAAACCATATACCAAGTTCAAATAAGCAGATGGATCACACTTACACCAATTTAAGACAATATCTCAATTTTTTGCATTGCACCTTGAACCGCTTACTGCTCAGCCAGGTGGAGATACCTCTGGGTCTCCCTGACAAAATGGGTCAGTGCGCGCTGGAGGCCCATTTGGCATCCGCCCCCCCCGCAGCAAGCTGGACTGGGCAAGGCTTTTTTTTTTTTTTTTTTTTTTTTTTTTGAGTGTCTCATCTGGTGTGCTACAACTGTTATTCTAAAACCATGATTCTTCACTTGATGTGCATACAAAAAGGCCAAATTTAGTGCACCGAGATGAGAGACAGCCTGTCACAGAGTTGCGCAAGTCTGGATATTGGAATAAAGCTAGTACGCTAGAAAAAAATAATATAACAGCTACTACACATAAAATCTTAACATCACGTTCACGCAGTAAGGAGCTAAATTACTCATGATCTTTTATACTATCACAAAACGCACCTTTTGAGTCAACCGATTCTCATGATTTAACAGTCTGTGAACTTACTCTACCATATAACAAAGACCTACCAAAATTGCAACATGCTTAAACAGATACCCACAAAGAAAACAGGCTAATAAGGAAAACATTGTGCAGACTTCGGCAAGTTTACTGTGACCTGTGTGTTATCAGTTAACTCTCTCTCAGCTGTCTGAAATGATTTAATGATCTCTTGTAGGGATTTATTTTGTCTTACTCTTCTCGCCCTAAAAACAATATTAATTGCAACAAGGTGTTATACTCCAAGATTCTATTCCCCGGACACTTTTCCCAATCATTTAACTTATACAGCAGCCACCATTAATTACAATATTTTACAAGATCTTCTTTCCTCATATTTCCAAGTACTTCCCTATGTTTTAAAACACCTCCCAATACCGATTTTTTATGAACACGACTGAAAACAGTGATTTCTGACCAAATGGAAAAGCACAGGGCTGCTTGCAGCGTGAGTGGGAAAAGTGGAGAGAAAGTTTTACGGTGCACTTATACCACAAAGAAACAATTCTAACAACAACCAGTGAAACAATTAACTCACATTCCTGACAAGCTGTTTGACTTTCAGAGAGGCAATAAACAGGAGCACATAATATGCACTGTAAAACTCGCAAATAACATGTTGATAGCAAACTTTAGCATTCTCTACTGCCAATTCCAAAACCAGTGCTTCCTTAACTTCTAAGTTTTATAGCCTGAGTCCCCAGAAGCACCCCCTTTCCCGTCACGATTATCATGACCACATTGCCGACTGTCAGATTCACTTGCTGTTAGCTGATCTAATCTGTCACACAGTTCTGTCGTCCAGTTCTATTTTCAGTGACTTCTTCTGTTCTATTGTGGAAGTTAGAGGGTTAAAATGCAGGAAAAGCAGATTGGTAAAATTGGTAAAAGGACTGATAGTACACTTGTTTACGACTTTAGCATTCTCAGCTTTCACAGGTTCTTTGAGTAAGTTGTCTGACACCAATCCTCTGGACTTGCTGTTCTCACCCAAAGTTCAAGTTTTGAGTCACTAATGCTCGTAACAGTCTTTTCAGGTTTTAATTGCTTCACTGTAGTATTTATCAGTTTCCAGATGGTTACAAGGCCGAGAATATATCTTTCGCGGTGACTAATTGCCTTCCACAACACAGTTCCCATCTTTTTCCAAGTCTCTATTTGAAAAACTCCTGACAGGTCAGCAGGATACCTATTGTCTCTGCACCAAGTTAATAGTCTTTTAAGGTTCTTCGCTGATAACGCAGATATGCCCGTTTCCATCGGCGGAGCGGAAGGCTCCATTTTGCCGAGTTTCTGTGAAGCTACCGCGGCTAAATTCTTTTTCACTTTATGACGCTTAATATTATTAATTACTTCCCTACACAGTTTCTTCAGTTTCTTAGCTGTTTTATCCTCGTCTATGACCATATCCCACAACACGTCCCCTAATTTCCTCCACTCTCCTTCATCAAACAATAAATCAGGATCCTGAAAACACCCCTTAGTTTTCCCCGTTGCTACTAGACCAGCTAGCTGTTTAACGCAACTATAATTAACCCCTCGCTTTTCTAAAAAGCTTTGTAATAAATCTAGGGCTACGTCTAAATCCATTTCTCTGTTATTCATCATTTTAATCCGTTTCTCCGTTATTCATCACTTTTAATCCGTTTCTCCGTTATTTATCACTTTTAATCCGTTTCTCTGTTATCTATCACTTTTAATCCGTTTCTCTGTTATCTATCACTTTTAATCCGTTTCTCTGTTATCTATCTCTCCGTTATTCATCATTTTTAATCTATTTCTCCGTTATTCATCATTATAGTACGGTACCTCTTGCTAAATTAAGAGACCTCTTGCAGCCCTTGTTTCCTGTAGCCCAGCACTGGCGAACTTCAGTCGGTTCAGGCTTCGGAGACGACACACCGCAGCACAGTGTTCGGTCGCTCTTGCCCGCCGGTCGCTGCTCTCCCGGCGCCTTTTGCTTCTATCCGCCGCTTCGGATCCCCAGTTCGGGCGCCAATTGCAGAGAAAAGTCCCATCAGAGTTCCAGACCCGAGCGGACGGAGGAAGAAATGCAGCCGACTCAATATGAGTGATAAAGCATACTTCAACTTTATTGCCCGAGATAGCGTGCATTTATACCAAATACCATAATTATGCATACTTGTCTCTATCTAATAGGCTAAGCACATTTACTTACTCCACCTACTTGGGTTTAGCTAGCTATGCGCATCCCACATTCTTCTGACTCTTATCTCTTCAAAAATATCCTAACCCTGCCTTAGTTAGTACTTTTCCGTTCCCCCCTTTCCCACGGCCTAATAGACAAGCTAACTAAGGCCTACTTATGTCAACTAAAATGGGCTCTGCTCGTACAGTTGCTTGGTGGACTCATGTCTGTGCTCCTTGAGCCAATCCCCGACATTCTGATTGCTGCTGAGACCCAAGAACTCTGCATCCAGGTAACAACTGAAATATTGAATCAATTAGGAATGAATGGATATAAAGTGTCAAAAAATAAAGCTCAGATTGCATCCACGACTGTGATCTATCTAGGATGCGAGCTTTCTCAAGGACAGTGAAGACTAGGTATAAACCGTGTGCATGCTATCTGTGCCATCTCAGAACCGCGTAACTTACATGAATTAAGATCTTTTCTAGGAATGACAGGATGGTGCAGACTCTGGATTATGGACTATGGACTTATTGCCAAACCTTTATACGAGGCACAGAAGAATAAGACCTTAGTGTGGGAAAAGCCACAACAAGAGGCTTTCCAAAAACTGAAACAAGCTTTGATGCAAGCTCCTGCTTTGGGCCTACCTGATCTGAGTAAAGACTTTCAGTTATTCGTACATGAACAACAGAGACTTGCCCTAGGGGTATTAACCCAACGGCTGGGATCTTGGAAAAGGCCTGTAGGTTATTTCTCTAAACAACTTGACCTGGTAAGTGCTGGATGGCCGGCGTGCTTGCGGGCGGTGGCTGCTGCCGTGATATTAATCCAGGAAGTTCGGAAACTGACCATGGGGAAAAAGATTGAAGTATTTGTATCCCACATGGTGACTACTGTATTGGAACAGAAGGGGGGCCATTGGCTTTCCCCAAGTAGAATGATGAAATATCAAGCGATTTTGACAGAACAGGATGATGTTATCCTAAAAACAACTAACCTAATGAATCCAGCTGTGTTTTTAAGCACAGAGACTGAAGAAGAAGATCTGGAACATGATTGTGTGGAGGTCATCGAATACACCCACGCAAGTCGTCCTGACCTGAAGGATACCCCATTGGAGGAGGCGGATTGGGAACTTTTTACTGATGGCAGTAGTTTTGTGGAAAGCGGAGTACGGTATGCAGGATATGCGATTACTACTGCCAAAACAGTAATTGAAGCCAAATCCCTACCACCAAACACATCAGCACAGAAAGCTGAGTTGATAGCCCTAACTAGGGCATTAGAGCTCAGTGAGGACAAAAGGGTCAATATTTGGACTGACTCAAAATATGTATTCGGAGTTGTTCATGTGCATGGAGCTCTTTGGAAAGAGCGTGGACTACTTTCCTCCCAAGGAACAAACATCAAGTACCAGAAGGAAATATTAAACTTGATTAATGCCATTCAAAAGCCATCACTAGTTGCCATCATGCACTGTAAAGCTCATCAAAGTGGGACATCGAAAATTATTGAAGGAAATCGACTTGCTGATCAGACAGCCAGATCAGTGGCACGACAAGTCGGGACGATGGTGGGTCTTGTCTCCCAGAAGGTAAGAGCAATTGATTTATTACCTACACCTTCAGAGGCACCTAAATATTCTACAGAAGATGAGAAATTGGCAAGATTAGTAAAAGCCGTCAAGGATAATTCTGGATGGTATGTAACCCCCAACGAACAAATTGTGGTGCCAATCACAATTATGAGAGGGATACTTCAGGCGAAACACCAGAAGTGTCATTGGGGTGCAGAAGCATTGGTAACATACCTGAGAAAATGGATTATCTTGGTCCAGATGTTAACAATGGCAAAATCTATCACAGCCAAGTGTGAAATTTGCTTGAAAAATAATCCTTTAGTAAAAAGAAAAGTAGATATGGGAAAAATCAGGACAGGTGTACAACCAGGAGATTATTGGCAAATAGATTATGTGGAACTCCCCAAAACTCGAGGATTCAGATATCTATTAGTTGGGGTATGCACTTTTTCAGGATGGCCAGAAGCCTTCCCTTGTTGCACCAACCAGGCACAAGAAACTGTAAAATGGTTACTGAAGGAAATAATCCCTAGATTTGGGGTACCATTGGGAATATCATCCGATAGGGGACCACACTTTGTTGCTCAAGTGGTAAAGGAAGTCAGCAGATGTTTGGGAATTAAATGGGAATTACATACCCCGTGGAGACCCCAGTCTAGTGGCCAGGTGGAGAAAATGAATCAGACATTGAAACAACAACTTAGTAAAATTTGCCAGGAAGCAAAAATTCAATGGCCTCAGGCCTTACCAATAGCGTTATTGCGAATTAGAATTAAACCTAGGAGTGGAATGTCTGTAAGTCCATATGAGATTTTGTATGGCAAACCATATGAAGCACCTGATCCGAATCCAAGTGTACATGTAAAAGGTAATCAGGATGTATACAATTATATGTTGTCTCTCGGCAGGACATTGAATCAACTCAAATCCATACTAGTGTGGAATCGCCCACTAACACTTGAGAATCCGGTACATGATATAGACCCTGGAGACACGGTGTATATAAAGACTTGGAGAGAAGATCCTTTAAAGGAACATTGGGACGGACCCTATCAAGTACTTTTAACTACATTTACTGCAATCAAAGTTGCTGAAATAGATTCCTGGATACATTACACCCAAGTGAAGAAAGTCCCAAAACGGTGGCAATCGCAATTAGTGGGTCCAACCACACTTAAAATCACGATGCAGGATGTCTAGCTTTTGTTACCGTTTTGTGTTAATAGTAGTGTATGTACCCAGACTGTATGCCACACTGATTTGCAAAGTCGCTGGAGAACAATTATGTAGGACACGAAGGGCTATAGGAGATAGTGACAACACTCAAATGCCACAAGTAGTGCAGAGTGTACAGAACCAGGCAGAGAATCTGATGATAGGATTAATTCGAGACTTTGCACGAACCCAGAACACCAGTAGCATCACTGCTTGCCTTCTCATTCCAAAATCGGCAGAAGACCCAATACAATGGGGAATAATATCCACAACCTTACCAAAAATAAATAAAACTGGTAGGATAGCGTGTGAATCTCGCACTAGGTTGAAGCAAGTGCCAACCAAACAATGGGTAAAAAGTGGACTTGAAACAAGTATAATGTCAAAGGAAAACTGTATGAGCCTTAAAGGAAAAATGGGGCGTATCATATACAACCATAAAGGCCCATAAAGGGCCATAAAGGTTAATCGAACCTATTGGGAATGTAAAGATCAGGATAATCAGAACATAACTGAATCATGGAATAACATGTGAACGTTAAGTATAGTACAACAATATCAATATAGTGAAGCATTTCCATGGTGTATACGATGGACCAATGTAACGAGAGGAATAACAGTACCATGGTGGAATTGCTCACGAGTAATAACCTGTCAGACAGATGTGAGAGAAATACCTCTGTCCATCATTAAAGTTGCAGTAATTGCAGGTTGCATTTGTCAGAAACAATTGGATCCAAATGAAGCAATCAAGATAGGCATTGATGGAGATAAACTAGATTGTAGAGGAACTATAGGTAGCGTGGGACATTTAGTTTGGGCCTTAAGTGATGGAACCTGGACAACACATTTACCAATAGCAGGACCTATAAAGGAAATTACTTTGGGGTTACCAACCCTATGTCCCATCTGAAAAAAGTCACCCTTGAAGAATAGGCAGGAACTTTTAGAGATTAGGCACAAGCGAGAAACAGATGACGATGATGTGTGGTATGAACCATCAAGCAGCGTTAAATTCGGCTGGGCATTAGAATCTTTCTTCACACCAATTGCAGCTTATAGAAACAGAGAAATTATTGACAAATTAATTGGACAGATGGATCGATTGGCAAGGATAATCAAAAAGGGTTTTCGAGATTTCAATATACAATTGCAAGCTACGACCAGAATGACTTTGCAGAACAGAATGGCACTTGACATAATGTTGCTAAAAGAAAATGGCGTTTGCGGATATTTAAAAGATAGGGTTGATCATTGCTGCATTCATATCCCAAATGTAACTTCTGAAGTGGAGAAAGATATTTCCCAGTTAACCCAAACAGAAAAGGAACTGCAAGCGGAAAAACAAGATGCAGAGCAGAGCTGGATTGGGGCCTTACTAGGCAAATTGAACCTGAACTTGGGAGGATGGGTACATTCGTTACTGGAAAGCTTATTTTTGCTTGCAGTTATAATTGCTCTTTTCTTTTTGCTGTATGCTTGTATTAAGCATCAAATAAGTCTATCAAACACTAGGAACGATTGCATCTTTACTGTTCTTAGCAGACCCACTTCTGACAACCCTCCAGCTTATAAAGAAACATAATGTACCCAGCTATAATTAAAACGATGAAGTGAAAATGCATTGTCTAAGAATAGAAAAGCATTTTCCAAGGGGGGAAATGTTATAGTTGAATTGGGTTTTGTGGGCTGTGTTTTGATTCTGCAGACCATATCCAAGATTCCTACCTTATCTTAAAAGCTATGCAGGTTCATATTTTAGAGAACTGAAAGTTAGTACTTATCTGGAGAAAATAAGATGTGCTGAGAAGGTACATTTGCTGTCATCCAAGAATTTATATAACTTTATGAAAAGTGTGCATGTGCTGTGATGAAAGGTGAAAAGTACACTAATGTGCTGTGATGAAAGGTGAAAAGTACACTAGTGATGAAGACTACTTACTTCATCCTGAAGACCCCAAAACGACCACCAGAGGACACTGCGCATGCTTAGAGTAGTTCCAAGATGTTGCAACTGATATTGTGAAATAATTGTGTAACCTAATGAATATGCAATATACACGTTGTAACTCTAATGAATATGTATGTAACCAAATTGTATAAATGTAGTGGAGTTCGAATCAGTGGTCGAAGCCAGCTTTGGGTGCAAACCCCTGGTTTCCCAGCACTGAAATAAAGCACCGCATATAACTACGCCCATCGTTATGTGTCCTGATTGCTAACACCCCTCCTCAACTGGAGAGGGGGAGAAAAATACAAAGAAAGGCTCATGGGTCAAGATAAGGACAAGGAGAGATCATTCACCAATTATCATAATGGTCAAAACAGATTTGACTTGGGGAAATTAATTTAATTTATTACCAATAAAATCAGAGAAGGAGAATGAGAAATAAAACTAAATCTTAAAACACCTTTTCCCCACTCCTCCCTTCTTCCTGGGTGTTGTAGTTTAGCCCCAGCCTGCCCCACCTGCAGACAACTAAAAACAACTAAAACTTCTGTTTACTTCCGTTCTGTCTTTGGTGTCTCCAGACAACCCTCCGTGCAGGTCCTGGCCTACACCTCAGCCACATCAAGCTCTGGCTTGTTCACAGCACACAGCCCATGTCCTCTTTCTTCCAAAAACTCTCCGCAGCTACCTTTAGGTAGAACACACAATCTTGCAAAATCGTTATTAAAATATGCTTTGCTGAGAGATCCTGCCTGGGCCTATTATATTGACAAGATGATTGTTTCCTACAGATTTGGAGGCTTGCCCAGGAGTCAATGTCGTCATCTCAGGGGTCCCTATTACCGAAGGATGGGAAGGCGTGCCCTGTTGATTTCAACGATCCTGTTGATCGTTGGTGGGGACTCCAGGAGAGACCAACAGAAATCCTGCAGCTGTATTGAAAAAGGCAGATTGCTGCAAACTATACGGGAAAAGATAAAGGAAAAAGTGGTAGGTACAATACAAGTGACCAGGCAACTCTGTGCATGGACCAAGGTAAGAAAACAGACTATTAAGTACTACCTTGGTGGTTGGGGGCATTCTGAGAGGAAGAATGAGGCAGAAGGAGAAGCCTCGGGACTCAGAATGGGAAATATAAAGGAAAAACGCTAGGCCTAAGGAGGATAAAGGAAAAAACACTGATGACATTCCACCATACAGTCCGTTAGGGAGGATGTTAAGGTATTGGGGAGATGTGTGATGTACAAAAAGGAAGGATAAAAAGAAAATGATAAAGTATTGTGTTTTTGTCTGGACAAAGGAGCCCATAATAGGGCAGAAGGTATTCTGGCCAAAATATGGATCTGATGACGATTGGCTATGCCAAGATCTAAATTGGTACATAAAAAAAACTGCAGGGGGTTTAAATTCTCCTCCATACCAGTGTGGATTCGAGTCCCCCCCCCCGTGCTGCAGCATGTATATGAGTGCAAAGTGCGTAGTCTGATCAGTGTAAAGCACACATAAAAGGGGTTTCTTGTCCCTCTTGAGAATGGGAAAATATCCTTTAGACATAAACAGTTGACAAAGTCTGAGACTAGGATTGGATCCAGCTGCACCTAGACTCCTCTCTGAAGGAGTTTAGAAAGCAAGGGTGTCCTTTCTGAACCTTGTGACTCAATGGGAGGGTCTCCCTGATTTTTTTCAGCTATGGGAAATAAAACTTGGCATAGAAATGGGGATGTTAGCATTTAGGACACATAACCACAGGCGTAGTTATATGTGGTGCTTTATTTCAGCGCTGGGGAAACCAGGGGCTCGCACCCAAAGCTGGCTCCGACCACTGATTCAAACTTCACCATTTTATACAATTTGATTACATACATATTCATTAAAGTTACAACGTGTATATTGCATATTCATTAGGTTACACAATTATTTCACAATATCAGTTGCAACACCTTGGAACTACTCTAAGCATGCGCAGTGTCCTCTGGTGGTCGTTGAGGGGGTCTTCAGGATGAAGTAAGTAGTCTTCATCACTAGTGTACTTTTCACCTTTTGTCATTGCACATGCGCACTTCGTATAAAATTATACAAATTCTTGGATGATAGCAAATGTACCTTCTCAGCACTTTCAAGATAAGATAAGAGTACTTACTGAGAACTAACAGAACTAATTTTCAGTTCTCTAAAATATGAGCTCGTATACAACTTGCATAGCTTTTACGATAAGGTAGGAATCCTGGATATGGTCTACAGAATCAGAAACACAGCCCAGCCCACAAAATTCAATTCAACTATAACAGGGATGCCCTTGGCCGAGGAATTGCAAAATTGGGAAAAGAGTTATGATAGAGCAAGTTTGACAAGAAAAGCATGCAATGACCTTATGTTGAAAAGAGCATGTGCCAGGCTGGCAGGAAGAACTTGCAAAAATTCTGAGTGTGGTCATGTTTGTGTATGATGGTCAGGAAGAGAAACAAAAAGTTGAACTAATGAAAGAAAAATGGAACAGGATATTGATTCGTTAGCAACAGCAGCTTTAGCTAGGAATTTGCAAGTGAAAGATTAAGACTAGGGGGAAAAATAAAAAAAAAAAAAAAAAAATAAAAAAAAAAGGAAAAAACCACAGAGGATTTAGACCGAAGTCAGTGATAAAAGTGAAAGAATGAGAGAAAATGGAATGCTATTATTGTGGAAATCTGGAATATTTACCCCTAGGGTGGCAACCATTCCCAATGACTAAAGGGAGAGGGGATGAAATTTTTGTTTTGTTCTGTTGGGTTTTTTTGTTTGGTTGGGTTTTTTGTTTTGTTTTGGTTTTGTTTTGTTGTTGTTTTGTTTTTTTTTTTTTATGTGGGGAAACTTGTTTAAATTACAAAAGGGCGTATAACTGGTAAAGTAGGAGGCCATGATGTCGAGTTTTTTGTAGAAATGGAAGCTACCCTATCCTTTTTAAATTTTACCCTAAAAATATCTTGGGACAGCTCACATGACTGGAATGTGGTCATGGATGGCTATGTCCTATTCAGGAAAGACAGGCCAGCCAGGCGTGATGGTGGAGTTGCTCTTTACGTGAGAGAGCAACTACAACGTATTGAGCATTGTCCAATCATGAATGAGGAGCGAGTTGAGAGTCTACGGGCGAGAATTAAGGGGCAGGCTTGCACGGGTGATACTGTTGTGGGTGTCTATTACAGGCCACCAGATCAGGGTGAGGAAGTTGATGAAGACGTCTACAGACAGCTGAGAGCGTCCTCACAGTCACAGGCCCTGGTTGTTGTGGGGGATTTTAACTTACCTGATGTTTGTTGGAAGGACTACTCTGCCAGCCAGCCACAATCCAGGAGGTTCCTCCAGTGCCTTGACAATAACTTTCTGATGCAAAGGGTGGAGGAGCCACCTAGGAGAGGTGCACTGCTGGATCTCATCCTCACTAACAAAGAGGGTCTGGTTGAAGCGGTAAAGGTTGAGGGCTGTCTTGGTTGCAGTGACCATGAAGTGATGGAGTTCAGAATCTTGTGTGGCAGGAACAGAAGAGCAAGCAGAATTACAAGCCTGGACTTCAGCAGGGCAAACTTTGGCCTTTGCAAACAATTGCTAGGGGAAATCCCATGGGCCAGGCTGCTTGAAGTAAAGGAGCCCAAGATAGTTGGTTCGTGTTCAGAGACTGCTTCTACCAGGCTCAAGATCAGAGCATCCCGACACGTAGGAAGTCAAGGAAGGGAGCCAGGACACCTGCGTGGTTAAACAGGGAACTGCTGGCTAAGCTTGAGTGTAAGAGGAGAGAGTTTACAGTTCATGGAAGGAGGGGCTGGCCACTTGGGGAGAATATAAGGCTGTTGTCAGAGGATGCAGGGAGGCAACTAGGAAAGCTAAGGCCTCCTTAGAATTAAACCTTGCAAGAGGGGTCAAGGACAACAGAAAGAGCTTTTTCAAATGCATGGCAGATAAAATTAACACCAGAGGTGATGTAGGCGCACTGATGAATGAGGTGGGTGCCCTGCTGACAGAAGATACAGAGAAGACAGAGATACTGAATGACGCCTCTGTCTACTCTGCCGGAGGCTGTCCTGAGGAGCCCCGTACCGCTGAGTCCCCAGAGGAAGGCAGGACAATGGAGGAGTTTGCCTTGGTTGATGAGAACTGGGTTAGGGAGCAGTTAGGCAATCTGGACATCCATAAATCCATGGGTCCAGATGGGATGCACCCGCGGATGCTGAGGGAGCTGACTGAGGTCATTGCTAGGCCACTCTCCATCATCTTTGCCAAGTCTTGGGAAACGGGAGAGGTGCCTGTGGACTGGAGAAAAGCAAATGTCACTCCAAGGGCAAGAAGGAGGACCCAGGTAACTATAGACCGTTCAGCCTCACCTCCATCCCTGGGAAGGTGATTGAACAACCTATCCTTGGTGCCATCTCAAGGCATATTAGGGATAAGAGGGTCATTAGGGGCAGTCAACATGGCTTCACCAAGGGGAAGTCATGTTTGACCAACCTCATAGCCTTTTATGAAGACATAACGAGGTGGACAGATGATGGCAGAGTGGTGGATGTGGTCTACCTTGGCTTCAGTAAAGCATTTGACACAGTCTTCCACAGCATCCTTACAGGTATGTGTGGTATGGGTGATCGGATAGTGAGGTGGGCTGAGAACTGGCTGAAGGGAAGAAGCCAGAGAGTCGTTGTCAATGGGGTGGGGTCTAGTTAGAGGCCTCTATCTAGTGGAGTGCCTCAAGGGTCAGTACTGGGGCCAGTATTATTCAATATATTCATCAATGATTTGTATGAGGGGATAGAGTGTACTGTCAGCAAGTTTGCTAATGACACCAAGCTGGGAGGAGTGGCTGACACAACAGAAGGCTGTGCTGCCATCCAGCGAGACCTAGACAGTCTGGAGAGTTGGGCGGGGACTAACCTGATGAAATTTAACAAGGGAAAGTGTAGAGTCCTGCATCTGGGCAGGAACAACTCCAGGTTCCAGTATAAGTTGGGGAATGACCTATTAGAGAGCAGTGTAGGGGAAAGGGACCTGGGGGTCCTGGTGGATAGCAGGATGACCATGAGCCAGAACTGTGCCCTTGTGGCCAAGAAGGCCAATGGCATCCTGGGGTGTATTAGAAGAGGGGTGGTTAGTAGGTCGAGAGAGGTTCTCCTTCCCCTCTATTCTGCCCTGGTGAGACCACATCTGGAATATTGTGTCTAGTTCTGGGCTCCTCAGTTCAAGAAGGACAGAGAACTGCTGGAGAGAGTCCAGTGCAGGGCAAAGATGATTAAGAGAGTGGAGCATCTCCCTTAAGAGGAAAGGCTGAGGGAGCTGGGTCTCTTTAGCTTGGAGAAGAGGAGACTGAGGGGTGACCTTATTAATATTTACAAATATATAAAGGGTGAGTGTCATGGGGATGGAGCCAGGCTCTTCTCGGTGACAACCAATGGTAGGACAAGGGGTAATGGGTTCAAACTGGAACACAAGAGGTTCCACTTAAATTTGAGGAGAAACTTCTTCTCATTGAGGATAATAGAACACTGTAACAGGCTGTCCAGGGGGGTTGTGGAGTCTCCTACTCTGGAGACATTCAAAACCCGCCTGGACGCTGCAGCGATTAGAAACGACGTACACTGGGACGCAGACAGAGATGCATGCACAGTCAGAAATCTTGTTCACGAAGGAGCACAGAGCCGGGCAGAGCCAAGAGCTGAGCCAGGCTGAGACCCTCTCTTTATTAGCCAGTGACAGTTGATGGGATTTACAGAAACGAACCTGGACTAAGATGTTACATATAATGTTTTTCCAATAATTGCTATTGAAAACACACCACACTGATGTTATCTTTGTTTCAGTTACGTTCCCACTCATTCACAGACCAGGCCCAAAGACATTCACACATCATATATATGGGGGCAGTTTTCCGACCCGAGATATCATTCCCACTGGCCTGGGCTATCACTTTTTATACTCATAAAAACCATACTTCTGTATAATCTGTCTAAAGCACTTTAGCTGGAACTGCTGTTCCCACATCTCCCCCTTTTTTGTTTCTGAACATCTGGTTCACAGTGAATGCAGCAAGGACCCTGGCTTTGTTCTTCTTTTCATTCTGTATAATTCTCCAGATGGTTTGGAAGACTACAAGAAAAAATATTACACAAGCACACCCATTTCCCACAAAAACCCATATATGCAGATTGAGGCCTGAAAACCAAGTTTTTTGGTCTAATCACTTTATGCTATTAGATAATGTTAGCCTTCATGTCTTACAGTTCTAATTTTTAAAAATTATGCAATTGTTTTGCAGGGCACTGGCTAAATTCTAAATCAGGCCTTGCACATTAGCTGAGACTGCTCTTTGGAGGTGTTGTTTTACTTTATTTCACCCATAAACACTATAATTCAATTTCAATGGTGTCCTGGTTTTGTTAAAAACAAGTTTCTCTTTTAGTGAATTTGCCCGTCAGCTAAAGCCTTCATGTTAGCTGCATTTTCCTGGAAAACCGGATACATATTTTGGTAAACATAGCAATGCAATGAGAGGTTATTGATAAGAACAGATGGATATCTCGCGAGAGATACAGGAGAAACAGGTGACCAAGAAACTGACCAACTGAGTATAACATCCCATTCATGTGAATACTTCATATAAAAGTGGGAGATCATGAGGATCTCGTCCCTTTTTTTATGGCCGACATTAGGAGAGGATCTTGCTAGTCGTCCCTGTGAACTGAGGCCTAGTGACAGAATGAATTCAGCTCCGGTTGGCTGCAGAGTCCAGTCCAGGACTTTGGGTGCTGGCTCTGCAGTTGCTGCGACTTTCAAGATTGGTTTTGTATATTTTGGACTATTTTCTCTATTCTTATGAGTAGCATTAGTAAAACATTTTTAATTTTTCCAACTCTCTTCTCTCTGTCCTTCTTTCCCTCCCGATCTCCTGTCCTTAGTTGGAAGGGGGGAGAGGGAGGGGCTGAAGGGGGAAGTGGGGGGGAGAGGAGGTTAACAATACATCTGCCACGGTTTTATTGCCACCCCACAATCAAAACCTCGACAAATGGTATTACACATATTTAGCACTCTGATAACATAAAATACTGGTTCAGATATCAGTTCAAGAAATTGTTTGAATGCAATAATATAAGAATAATGAGGATCCACAATGTGCATATTTTCACTCACAAGAAACAAAACTAGAGGCCTCTTACATCAGGGTACTCACCAGAAATCATCACTCGCCTGGGTTAGGCAAAGACTCACTCAAGGATACATCCAGTAAATAATCACTCACCCAGATGAAGAGGTGAGGTGCTCTCAATCCCAGGAAGTCTCCTTAGATAGTATTCCTGTCTAGGGAAAGGGCTCCAGTTTACAGACCCACAGCTCCAAGAAGACCACTCAAAGGGTGTCTTTGGCAGGAACCTTGTTTTATAGTCTGGTCAGATATGGCTGTGGGCATTATGACATAGTCCAGAAGCTTTGGAGCTACTCTGGGCACCTCCTTTGTTGAGGACCCTGTCAACTGACTGAGGGTCCCACCCCTCCTGTCCCATCAGCTGGTAGAGGTGAAGACACCCTGCCTCGAGGCAGCTGAGGATGTGACTGACAGCACCTTGGTACCACCCTAGTGTGTACATGGGGACAGGCACAGTGGGGCACAGAAGGTGCTAAAGAGCCATCAACCTCCTCATTGAAGGCTCCAGATTTCAGGGGGATGTGCAACTGCCACACAATACACCCTGTGACCACAGTCATCTGACAGGCTACTTTGGAGTGGTGCTGCAGTCACCTCTTGCCTCCAAAGTCAAAAGGGGGCATTCTGTTGGTGAGTTTGAATGCCCACTGTGGATCATCATACCTTATGTGCCATTTCTGTGTCATTTTCCTGGTATACATTATCATTACAAAACAACCTACAATAGAATAGAATAATGCAAATTACAACAATTGCAGTTATTAACAAATATTGGAGAAGACTGGTTAGTCATCCTAATAAGGAAAACAAATGCATTGAAAGTTTTTTCACCAGTTAGTCCCCAGTCCAAATGATGTAAATCTGTATAATTCTGATATGCTAGTGCGTCTTCCTTTGGTCTCTTCTGTTTCTTTGTTGCCCTCTGCTGCAGGGACAGATGCTGTATCTCTGGCATTAGGTCCTGCATCGTGTTTGTCCAACTCATAGTCAGGTTTAACACATTTTGCAGGAATTCACCTCAGTCCTGTTGGAATAAGAACACACACATATCCCCTTCCCCAGGTGATTAACTCTACAGGCCCTTGCTATTGACTGTTGTGCAGGGGATCCCAGTACAAAACCTTTGGTCTCTGAGATAGTGAATCTGGAACAGGGAAGTGTTTTTCCACTGCTGTAATAGAGGAGGGAGGCATAGTGCAATTCAAAAAATTTAAAGTATATGTTGCGTTGTTTAATTGTTCTCGAGGCGTCATATTCCCCCTTTTTTGTTTTAATAACATCTGTTTCATTGTGGAATGTGCTCGGTCAATGATAGCCCTTGGTTGCCCTACGCTCAACTCTCTCCGGCAGTTCCCTGTCCTTCTTGAACTGAGGAGCCCAGAACTAGACACAGTATTCCAGGTGAGGTCTCACCAGGGCAGAGTAGAGAGGAAGGAGAACCTCTCTTGACCTACTAACCACCCCCCTTCTAATACACCCCAGGATGCCATTGGCCTTCTTGGCCACAAGGGCACAGTGCTGGCTCATGGTCATCCTGCTGTCCACCAGGATCCCCAGGTCCCTTTCCCCTACACTGCTCTCTAATAGGTCATTCCCCAACTTATGCTGGGACCTGGGGTTGTTCTTACCCAGATGCAATACTCTACACTTTCCCTTGTCATATTTCATTAAATTTTTCCCTGCCCAACTCTCCAGCCTGTCCAGGTCTCACTGGATGGCAGCACAGCCTTCTGGCGTATCAGCCACTCCTCCCAGCTTGGTGTCATCAGCAAACTTGCTGATAGTACACTCTGTCCCCTCAGGGGAAAAGACACAATGGGTATGCCATCATTGAAGGTGTGAGTGGTGAAATAAGGGAAATGGGAAGGTTGCCTAATACTGGTCAGCTTAAGACATGCAAGCTATATGCTCTCAGTCAGGTACTGTGAATGTTAAAAGGAAAAGAAGGTACCATTTATACTTATTCTAGATATGCATTTGGAGTAGTGCACATCTTTTGGAAAATTTGGGAAGAACTGTGTCTAATTAATAACAAAGGGAAGGAATTGGTTCATGAAGAACTAGTTGGACAAATGTTATGTCATCTGATGTCACCAATAGAGGTGGCTTTAGTACACATTAATGGACATCAGAGGGGAAACTCCTTTTGTGTCAGGGGAAATCAGTTAGCAGATGAAATGGCATGAGAAGTAGCCTTAAAACCTAAAGTAATATCTATAAGTTCACACCCAAGGTCCTGGCCCTGCAAGAAATTCCAGTTTTCAATGAAAAATAAGTCCTCCAAGAATTAGGATCCAGGGAACAGAATGGGAAATGGGTACTCCCAGATGGTAGAGAAATGTTAAATAAGCAAACCATGAGGGAGGTATTAGTAATTTTACATCAGGAGAGTTAATGGGGAACACGCATAATGTTTGACATAGTGGTACAAAAATATGGGTGTACTGGAATTTATACTATAGCCAAGCAAATTTGTGAAAGATGTGTGGTTTGTAAAAAAAATAAAAAAAGTAAATTAAAAGCCACTTAGAAAGCAGCCTGCAGGAGGGCGGAGTCCAAGTTTAACCAAGTTTAAGACTGTTTCAAAATATTCAAGTTGATTTCATGGAATTACCTGTAGTTGGTCAAATTAAATACTTATTAGTGTTGGTTGATCATCTTACCAGGTGGGGAGAAGCTTTCCCTCTGAGCACTGCCACGGCAGCAGTGGTAGCAAAAGTGATTCTAGAACAAATTATTCCTAAATATGGAATAGTGGAAAATACAGACTCAGATCAAAGAGGACATTTTATCTCCAGGGTACTGCAAAGACTAATGGACAGTTTGGAGATATCTTGGTATTTTCATACCCCCTGGCATCCCCCTTCATCTGGAAAAGTAGAAAGGATGAATTAGACCTTAAAGAAGCAATTGTCAAAATTGTATTAGAAACTATATTATTCTGGACTAGATGTCTACCTATAGCCTTGTTGAGAATAAGAACTGCTTCTCACAAGGATGTAGGAGTTTCACCTTATGAAATGCTCTTTGGGCTACCATACTTGGGCAGAAATAATGAATGGACCCCCACAGTTTGAAACTAAGGATATGTTTCTCAAAACTGTATACTCAGGTGGTCCTCTATCTTCTCTCAGGCACCAAGGGCTTCTAGCACAAACTCCACCATTAGAGTTTGTAGCTCACAAGTTTCAGCTGGAAACTGGGTCATGGTCAAATCCTGGAAGGAAACTAAGCTTCAGCCAGATTGGGAAGGACCATTTCAAGTTCTACTAACCACTAAGACAGCAGTACAACAAGCTGAGAAAGGGTGGACTCATTATACATAGATCAAAGGGCCAATCAAACCTCCAAAGGACAAAGGCAAGTGGCAAAAACAGAAAACTGATGACCCCCTTCAACTAAAGATACAGAGATGAAAATGAAATGGAATGTTTGGGGATTATTAATCCTGTATTATGTAGAATTTACAAATGGGTTACTTATCATTAACATCACTGAAACTGAAGGTTCCCTAACAATTTGAGTAGATGCTTGACAGATCCTTAATTGTGGGGATGTACAGAGCCAAAGAGAATTGAGTTATGAAAACAAATACACGTGTCCAGGGAAACTGAGTCTAAGGATGATTTAAATAAGTGCATAGTTTTTGTTGCTGTCTCTCATTACCCCTCCTGGTACAGTGTTATCTGGATGACAGAGTTGAGGAGATGGACAGTGAGCAATGAACAGTTATAGAGTTGAAAAGAAAAATTACCCTATCTAAAGGACAGTCTCTCCCAGGATGTGAGTCCCTGCAGTGCAACCCTTTGCTAATTACAATACAGAGAGTAGATGATTCAGTAAGTGGGTTTTATGGATCATGAACAGACATTAATGGAAAAGATACCTTGGGAAGGTTCAAAATATAAGTGTTAAAGAACAACAGTAATGAAGAATTACTCAAAAACCTCTACATAGGGCCTTGGGTCCTGCCAAATGACCCTAAAGCGGTCACTGTTGCAGAAATATCAGATTTAAGAGAAAAGATATAAATGCCTGGGTAGAATGAATCAAATATACAGTGCAAAGCCTAAAGAAGAGCAATTGCTATGTGTATGCACCAGAAAGGCCTGTGGCCCAGGTAGTACCCTTCCCTCTGGGATGGAGCGAAGATTGACAGGGGATGGAGTGCATCTTAGCCTTATACCAGCATGGGGAAATAAGTCGTGTCATACTGTCTCCCTACTATTTCCAGCCTTGCAGGGAAAAAAATCAAAATTCCCCTGGCATTTTCAGGAATAATTGGAAATCATACTGCCTGTCTCTCACGACGGGGCAGGAATGATACCAGATTCCTAGGAACATGGGTAGATGTGTAGAGACACGGGAAGTTGGTCCTCATACATCTTCAAATGTTTCTTGAGTGGATCTTTGGTGGTACTGTGGGAAGATGACACTTCATTCCATTTTATCCACCAACTGGGAAGGTACCTGTGACATTGTTCAATTGGCAATTCCTTTTACCCTGGCATTTGAACACTGTGATTCATCAGGGCAACAGAAAAAGGAGTTTAGGGTTTTCCTTTGATGACAGTTTATGTCATTTCGATTGGGGTTCCCAAAGGGATTCCCAATGAACACAAAGCAAGAAATCAAGTAATGGGGTTTTTTTAATTCTTTTTACTCTGGTGGGTAACTATAAACCAAAATGTAGACTGGATAAATTACATTTATTATAACCAATGATTTATAAATTATACTAGACAAGCAGTTAAAGGAATTGCTGAACAATTAGATGCTACTAGTAGAATGACATAGGAAAATAGGATGGTCCTAAATAGCAGAGAAAGGTGGTGAATGTGTAACCACAGCTTTGCAAAGACTCAAGACTTCAGCAGAACTCCTGAAGAGAAATGTGAAATCATGTTGTCTAAGCTTGAAGCCACCTATAGAACTATATAATAAGAAAATGCATAAACAGCACAAGTATAAAATAAGGAGAGAAGGAAATTGTAAGGAACGTTTAACGAAGGAAAGTTTTTGCAAAACTAAGGAGCTGATGCCTGACCCCAGCAGAGGAGGGGGAAGGACCAAGAGACATCAGACTATGAATCCTTAATGAAAAACAAAGTCTCTTCAAACTAATCCCGGAATGCATACTGATACCTGTATTTACAAGCTAATCTAGGGGGAAGGGTAGCCAAAGAGTCAGGAACCCATATTTTAAATAGATCGATAAGAGGAAGGGTATTGTTCGGATTAGACAAATTAAATATGTAAACTGAGGCAAACATTGGGTGGTCTGTAAACCCTGAAGTACCCAATCAATGGAGAACAGGGGAGGGAAATTGTGGCCAGGATTTGGGGGGATATAAGCAGGGGCTTTTTGCCCTATTCTGTGTGCCTACCTTTAAGTAGAACATCCGATCTTGCAAAATAGTTATTAAAATATGCTTGGCTGAGAGATCCTGCCTGGGCATATTATATTGGCAAGATGATTGTTTCCTATACTGAGACATGGCAACCCTGGCTGTACATACAGACTGGGGAAAGAGAGGCTGGAGAGCACCTCCGTGGAGAGGGATCTGGGAGTTCTGGTCAACAGCAAGTTGAAAATGAGCCAACAGTGTGCCCTGGCAGCCAAGAGGGCCAATCATGTCCTGGGGTGCATCAAGCATGGCTTGCCAGCTGGGCGAGGGAGGCGACTGTCCTGCTCTACTCTGCACTGGTGCAGCCTCACCTGGAGTACTGCATGCAGGTCTGGTTGCCACAGTATAAAAATGATATAAAGCTACTAGAGAGTGTCCAGAAGAGGGCTATGTGGGAACTGCAGTTCCAGCTAAAGGGCCTTGGACAGATTATACAGAAGTATGTTCTTGAAGAGTGTAAGAAGTGATAGCCCAGGCCAGTGAGAATGATATCTCGGGTCGGAAAACCGCCCACATATGTATGATGTGTGAATGTCCTTGAGCCTGGTCTGTGAATGAGTGGGAACGTAATTGAAACAAAGATAACATCAGTGTGGTATGGTTTTAATAACAATTATTGGAAAAAACATCTTATGTAACATCTTAGTCCAGACCCGTATCTGTAAATCCTATAAGTTGTCAATGGCTAATAAAGAGGGCCTCGGCCCGGCTCTGCGCTCCTTCCTAAACAAGATCTCTGACTGTGCATGCATCTATGTCTGCGTCCCAGTGTGCGTTGTTTCTAATCGCTGCAAGTGGTGCCCCGTGTGAGTGTGTGACCCCTGGAGGCTCTTCATCGAGCAGTGTGTTTGGTGGCAACCACGCAATTCGATGGGTGAGTAAATTTTATTTGTGGCCACATTAATCCCTACGGTATAAATAGGGACAAGCAGTCCTCACGGAACGAGAGAGATGCGGGATTGCGTTAGTATGGGGCAAGCTGCTTCTCAGGAACATGAATTGTATTTGCAGGTTTTACTGCCGATATTATGTTCTTCTGGGTATTGTATTTCTGAGAAGCAGGTCGCTTCACTCCTGGTATGGGTGAAAGAGAATTGTGCTTGGTTTCCGAGTGAGGGGACGTTTGACAGTAAAATTTGGAAACAGGTCATGGAAAATTCGTCATCAGGAGCTGGGATAAGTCAGGATATGTTGCTAGGAACCGGACAGTATATCACTCCACAGGCGCAGGCTGGGCTTCCGTGGCAGATTTTTGAACAGGCAACTTGTCTTGCTATTACGGCATGGTGTCGGGTCGCGGAGGCAGGGCAGTGCATAAGCTCGTTTGCAACAATAAGACAGGGACCACAGGAGTCTTATATAAACTTCATTGACAGATTGCAAACTGCTATAGCAAAGCAGGTTGAAAATGAAGATGCAGCAAAAGTTTTACTGCTTCAACTGGCATATGACAATGCTGACTCTAACTGCCAGGCTGCTTTGTTGTCGGTGAAAGGTAAAACCACTGGTATCGCTCAATACATTAAGGTTTGTCAGAATATAGGGACTGAACCACATCAGGCTTCGCTATTAGCAGCCACGTTGTCTGAGATAACTGTAAATCAAGCGAGTCTTAAGTGCTTTATTTGCGGTAATGAGGGTCATGTCAGTAAACACTGCTATATAACACAGCAGTCATAGATGTCTTCCTTATTAACCTGTTCTCTTTGTAGGTATCTGTTTAAGCATACTACAGTTTAATAAGTCTTTGCCTGTTACATGGTATAGTAAGTTCACAGACTGCTAAATCATGCGAATCCATTGACTCAAAATATACATTTTGTGATTATACAGAAGACCGTGAGTAATTTAGTTCTTTACTGTGTGAATGTGATGATAAGATTTTGTGTCTAACAGCTGTTACTTTTCTTTCTAGCATGCTAGCTTTATACCAACATCCAGACTTGCGCAACTCTGTGACAGGCTGTGTCTCATCTCGATGTACTAAATTTGGCTCTTTTGTATGCACACCAAGTAAAGAATACTGGTTTTGGGATAACAGTTGTAGCACACCAGATGAGACACTAATAAAAGCCTTGCCCAGTCCAGCTTGCTAAAACAGCGGGGGGGAGAGGTGCCGATTGGGCTTCAGCGTGCACTGACCTGTTTTGTCAGGGAGACCCAGTGGTACCTCTACCTGCCTGAGCAGTAAGCAACTCAAAGGTGCAATGCTAAAACTGAGATATTGTCTTGAATAAGTGTAGCTGTGATCCATCTGCATATTTGAACTTGGTGTTTGGTTTGCATATCTGAGCTCAGTATTTTAATTTGCATATTTCTATTTGGTACCACAAGAATTTTGTTTGGAGAGATAATTACAAAATGGGAACCGGTTCCACTACTAAAATATCACCTTGCTCCCCCTTAGGATGCATTCTTACACATTGGAGTAATTGCTTTTATTGTTATCTAATAATTTTGAGACCAGAAAAGAACTGAAGTTGTTAAACTCTGATTCGCATTGAATTTATCTGCTAGTTTGAGGTATGAGAACTAGAACTAAATGCTATGATGGATGTGAACTTGGAAGAGGTTGTATTTAAAAGTTGCTAGAATATGAACTGATTTGGATCTAGGAAAATGAAAGTAATGGATTGATGATTAATATGCTGTTTGTTGACATCTGTAATAAACTGCAAAAGGTAAATGAGGCTGAGGAATGTAACTGTTGCTCAGCTAAATTGAATTGCATATAGGGTGTCTTATGTCTGGAATAAAATGGAAAAATAAAAAAGCAAAATATCCCAGGCCTGTGCTGTAGTTTTTGAACATAAATTTCGGGCCTGTGTCAAGCTGCAAGATAAACTCAGCAGGCAGCTCCCACTTAGCACTAGCAATTTACGCCACCAACGTGGCCTTGCCTGTATCTGAACTGCAGCAAGAAGAGAAAGAAAAAGAAAAAAAAAAAAAAAAGAAAAACCTGGCTGCCCCCTTTTAAGCAGAGAAACGGGGGGTTTCTCTCCCCTGCACTGCAGCGATGTTGTAATACTGAACAAAGAGAGTGAAATTTAAAGGCATCCCCAGCCGATCTATAGTAATGAAACTGGGATATTAAACCAAAAATCTTTTAATAGACTTATTCTGTGGTAACTAGTTGCAAGAGACTTCTTAATAAATTCACCGTGCTAGTTTTTGAGGTCATGGGAAAGAAAGAAAGGCCATTTTTTGAAACCAATGGAATACCAAATTTGGAACAAAGTTTTACCATATGAATTCTTGTATTTGCCAGAAAGCCCTATACCTCTCTTGGGTCAAGATTTGTTAAATAAACTGTAAGCTCAAATAACGTTTTCTGAGAATTCTGTTTAGTTGCATGTCCCACAAGAACATGCTTGAATGGTGCAGATCTGCTTGCTGTAAGCAGGAAATCTCCAATGAAATTTTGGATTCTGTATTTCCACTAGTATGGGCAGCCAAAGTATCGGTAAAGCAAACACTACACTGATAGAACTTAAATAGGACTTCGATCCGGTAAGGAAAAACAATATCCAATAAACATGAAAGCCAAAATGGAGTTAGAGACTATGATGAACAACTTTATGACAACCTTACCGGCTGACTGCATTTGATTGGCCTTGCATATTTGTCTATTTATAGTTACAACGCAAAAACAACCTGTGGCTATTGTAGGACAGTATGATGAGAATGCTAACAGACTGATATACTTGGAAAGGATTTTTTTTCCAAATTCTTTCCGTAAAACTATTACTCAGCTTCTAGAATTGATTGTTACTCTGATCAAATAACACAGAGAGTGGATTCAGGTCTTAATAGGCCATGACCTATCTGTCATATATGTGCCACGACAGATTAAAACTGACAACGGTCCTGGATACACTGCTAGATCCATGAAATATTTTTTACAGCAATGGGGTGGTTGGCATGTCACAGGTATTCCACATTCTCCCACTGGACAGGCTATCATTGACCGAGCACATTCCACAATGAAACAGATGTTATTAAAACAAAAAAGGGGGAATATGACGCCTCGAGAACAATTAAACAACGCAACATATACTTTAAATTTTTTGAATTGCACTATGCCTCCCTCCTCTATTACAGCAGTGGAAAAACACTTCCCTGTTCCAGATTCACTATCTCAGAGACCAAAGGTTTTGTACTGGGATCCCCTGCACAACAGTCAATAGCAAGGGCCTGTAGAGTTAATCACCTGGGGAAGGGGATATGTGTGTGTTCTTATTCCAACAGGACTGAGGTGAATTCCTGCAAAATGTGTTAAACCTGACTATGAGTTGGACAAACACGATGCAGGACCTAATGCCAGAGATACAGCATCTGTCCCTGCAGCAGAGGGCAACAAAGAAACAGAAGAGACCAAAGGAAGACGCACTAGCATATCAGAATTATACAGATTTACATCATTTGGACTGGGGACTAACTGGTGAAAAAACTTTCAATGCATTTGTTTTCCTTATTAGGATGACTAACCAGTCTTCTCCAATATTTGTTAATAACTGCAATTGTTGTAATTTGCATTATTCTATTCTATTGTAGGTTGTTTTGTAATGATAATGTATACCAGGAAAATGACACAGAAATGGCACATAAGGTATGATGATCCACAGTGGGCATTCAAACTCACCAACAGAATGCCCCCTTTTGACTTTGGAGGCAAGAGGTGACTGCAGCACCACTCCAAAGTAGCCTGTCAGATGACTGTGGTCACAGGGTGTATTGTGTGGCAGTTGCACATCCCCCTGAAATCTGGAGCCTTCAATGAGGAGGTTGATGGCTCTTTAGCACCTTCTGTGCCCCACTGTGCCTGTCCCCATGTACACACTAGGGTGGTACCAAGGTGCTGTCAGTCACATCCTCAGCTGCCTCAAGGCAGGGTGACTTCACCTCTACCAGCTGATGGGACAGGAGGGGTGGGACCCTCAGTCAGTTGACAGGGTCCTCAACAAAGGAGGTGCCCAGAGTAGCTCCAAAGCTTCTGGACTATGTCATAATGCCCACAGCCACATCTGACCAGACTATAAAACAAGGTTCCTGCCAAAGACACCCTTTGAGTGGTTTGCAGGGACTGTGGGGAAAGTATCTTTGCACAGGTCTTAGCAGGGCTCATTGAAAGAGCTTTAAACTGCATTTGTAGGGGGAAAGGGATAAAAACTGGTGTACTAGAGATAAGCCTGTGGTTGGCATGTCAGTGTTTGAGGGATGGGGTGCTAGCAAGGTCCTTCAGTCTGCCATATCAGTGAAGGTAGGGGATGGAGATTCATGAGGCAGCAAAGACGCAAGGGTTATTGATGTGTTAGAAGCCATGGAAGTGCCTGAGAACGGTCATGTAGGAATTAGGGCTTCTCCCCCCAAAAATGGTGGGATCAATAGCCCAGTTGAAGTGTATCTATACCAATGCATGCAGCATGTGCAACAAACAAGAGGAGCTGGAAGCCATTGTGCATCAAGAAAACTATTATATCATTGCCATCATGGAAACATGGTGGGATGACTCCCACGACTGGAGCCCTGCAATAGATGGCTATAAACTCTTCAGAAGGCATAAGAAAGGAAGAAGAGGCAGTGGCATAGCCCTGTATGTTAGGGAATGTATTGACTGTCTAGAGCTTGATGATGGTGATGAAAGGGTCTAGTGTTTATGGGTAAGAATCAGGGGAAACGCCAACAAGACAGTATCATGTGGGAGTTTGTTATAGACCATTAAACCAGGATGAAGAGATGGATGAAATAGTTTATAAACAGCTGGGAGAAGTCTAACAGTTGCTAGCCCTTGTTCTCATGGGAGACTTTGGCTTACTAAATGCCTGCTGGAAATAGAATACAGCAGAGAGGCAACAGTCTAGGAGGTTCCTGGAGTGTGTGGAAAATAACATCCTGACACAGTTGGTGAGGGAGCCAACTAGGGAAGGCATCCTGTTGTTTTCAAACAGAGAAAGACTTGTGGAGGTTGTCTTCGGCACAGTGATCATGAAATGATAGAGATTTTGGATTATCAGAGAAGTAAGGAGGAGGGTTAGTAGAACTGCTTGTGACAACCTTGACACGCTCCCCCCGTCCCAATTAAAACAAAGGATGATGTTATGCCTTAAACATGTAGTTTTTGATACTTTGGTCAGAAAAGATAGATGGCTGTGGAGGCAGACGTCTTGTCTTTCCCAAGGTCTTGTGAAAGACAGAGGTAGTTAACAGAGTTGCTGTGAAGGCCTCATGGCCTAATTGGGATGATAGGGATGAACCATCTGGCAGACAATGAACTACCAGAAGAAACCACAAACCAACAGCTACCTCTGATGGGCAAAACAACTGACATCTGGTCAGTACTGTGAACTTTCCCCTAGGTTGAAGACCCCAGACCCATTTCCAGAAGAGTCTTCCTAATTAGCATGAAAAGGAAACAGAGGGAGGAGACGAAACACCCTTTCCTATCTTGCATGTAAATGAACTTGTTAGTAACAGAACCAGTTTTACAAAATGTTCCTGAAAGGATGAATCAGTTTTGTAAACTGTCCCTGAAAGGATGTTCAAGCATATCGTGTTCGAGTATACTCTTATCTTAACAACCTAGCTTTTATCTTAGCCTAAATACGCATAGAGTGAGGAGAAGTACATGCAGTATCTCCAGAGGTTGAGCAAGTCAGCAGTTATCTAGCTATAGAAGTAGTACGCCTGTGCAGTACCCAAAGGTGAAAGGGACAGAAGTGATGAAGACTACTTACTTCATCCTGAAGACCCCCCTGAAAGACCACCAGAGGACACTGCACATGATCAAAATAGTTCCAAGATGTTGCAATCGATGTTGCAATCAATGTTGAGTAACCATTACGTATCTTAATGAATATATGAATATGTATGTGAATGGACTGCATAAATACTGTGTAACTTAAACTGACCAGCGAAGCCAGCTTTGGGTGCGAACCCCTGGTTTCCCAGCGCTGAAATAAAACACCGCATATAACTACGCCTGTGGTTATGTGTCCTGATTGCTAATAGAGTTATAAAATGACCTCACACATGACATGAGGTGGTGGCATGTACCAAAATCTTCAACATGTCCATTGCCCTCCAGAGGACGTCGCAGGAATGATCAACCTGTGGAGTGGTGATATCTTTCTCTCTCTCTCTCTCTCTCTCTCTCTGATATCTTAGTTTTTCTTCTCTCTCTCTCTTTTCATATCTTTATCAGTGATCTGGATGAGGAAATTAAGTGCTCCCTCAGTAAGTTTGCAGATGACACTAAATTGGGTGGGAGTATTGATTTGCTGGAGGGTAGAAAGGCTCTACAGAGGGATCTAGACAGGCAGAGACCAATTGTATGAGATTCAACAAGGTCAAGTGACAGGTCCTGCACTCGGCTCACAACAACCCCATGCAATGCTCCAGGCTTGGGGAAGAGTGGCTGGATAGCTTCTAGGCGGAACAGGACCTGGGGATGTTGGTCGACAGCTGGCCTAATATGAACCAGCAGTGTGTCCAGGTGGCCAAAAAGACCAATAGAATCCTGTCATATCAGAAATAGTGTAGCCAGCAGGACTAGGGAAGTGGTCGTCCCCTTGTGCTTGGCACTGGTGAGGCTGTACCTCGAATACTGTGTTCAGTTTTGGCCCCTTGCTACAAGAAAGGCATTGAGGTGCTAGAGCTTGTCCAAAGAAGAGCAACAAAGCTGGTGAAGTGTCTAGAGAACAAGACCTATGAGGAACGGCTGAGGGAACTGAAGTTTTTTAGCCCGGAGAATAGGAGGCTAAGGGGAGACCTTGTCGCTCTGTACAACTACCTGGAAGGAGGTTGTAGCGAGGTAGGTGTTGGTCTCTTTTCCCAAGTAACAAGTGACAGGATGAGAGGAAATGGCCTCAAGTTGTGCCAGAGGAGGTTTAAACTGGATATTAGGAAAAATTTATTTACTTGAAGTGTTGTTAGGCATTGGAAGAGGCTGCCCAGGGAAGTGATGGAGTCACCATTCCTGGAGGTCTTTAAAAGATTTGTGGACTGGTACTTTAGGGATATGGTTTAGTGGTGACATTGGCAGTGTTAGGTTAGCAGTTGGACTTGATGATGTTAAAGGTCTTTTTCAACCTAAATAGTTCTGTGATTATGTGATTACTCCATCCCAGGTGCAGAATCTGGCACTTATTCTTGTTAAATTTCCCATTAGTCATAGTCCATTGCTCCAACATACCTAGATCCCTCTGCAAGCACCTCCCAGTTCAGCATCATCAGCAAACTTGCTAATGGTGCATGCCACAGAGGCACCCCAAAAGTCAATTTTAGGCAGACTACAAGTTCCAAAACAGACTTTATTCTAGCCAGAAAAGTGTAGCCAATAAACCAACTAGAAACTGGGTTTATACACATTATTTAGCACTCTGACAACATAAAATAAAGATTTGGATATCAGCTGAGGCAATTATTAGGGTATGACAACATAACAATAATGAGGATCCACAATGTGCACACATTCACTCAGAAGAAACAAAAACAGAGGCCTCTTACTCATGGGTTCCCAGAAGAAATAATCACTCGCCTGGGTTAGGTGGGGGTTCACACTTGCCTGGGTTAGGCAAGAACTCAGTCAAGGATATATCCAGTAGAGAAAAATAACCACTCACCACAGGAGGAGGTGAGGCACTCTCAATGCCGGGAAGTGTCCTTAGACAGCGTCCCAATCTAAAGGGAGGGTTCCAGTTCACAGACCCGCTGTTCCGAGAAGACCACTCAAAGTGGGTCTTTGGGGGGAACCCCATTTTACAGCCTGGTCAAATCTGGCTGTGGGCATTACAACATAGTCCAGAAGCTTCTCAGTTACTCTGGGCACCTCCTTTGTTAAGTATCCTGTCAATTGACATGCCTCCTGCCCCCCCCAGCTGGGTGGAGGTGACTGTCAGCATCTTGGCACCACCCTAGATGTGTACGTTGGGACAGGTACAGTGGGGCACAAAAGGTGCTAAGAAGCCATCACCTGTCCTATTGAAGGCTCTGAATCTCAGAGGATGTGCAACTGCCACAGTGCATTCAACTCCTGCATCCAGATCATTGATAAATATATTGAACAGAACTGGCCATAGGACTGAGCCATGAGGAACACTGTGCTGGTGACTGGTCAGCAGCTAGATATAGCCCCATTCACTACAACCCTTTGAGCCCTGCTGTTCAACCAGTTCACCCAGTACACTGCATACCTTCTCATCTCACAGTCGGACAACTTGCCCAGAAGGATGCTGTGAGGGTCAGTATGAATAACTGAAAAAGATAAATAAACTTAACAGCAAAGTCAATTATACTGTTAAGCAGGCATTCTTTCTTGACAGCGCTGGGGAACACTAGGAATTATTCTCCATAAGTGCTCCAGTGACTGGATACTCTTGTGTTGCTTATATTCACACAATTATTGCATACTCATTACAATTTTTGGGAATTTTTAACATACAACACATCTGTAGTAGGAAATAAGTGCATCAGTGCATACGATCAGGATGGAGTTAGTTATTTCACGGTCTTTGTTGCCATCTAGTGTCCTACCAGTACCACAGTCTCTTTCAGGGGGCTTCTGGGGGTGTTTTCATGTGTCCGCTGACGGAACTCTCCACGTTGGAAGCTCTTCACGGTAGCACAACTAGTACACACATAAGTAATTGATTCATTTCTTACTTACAACACGCTTATTAATTTCTAGTTAAACATAAGCTAAGTGCTCTGCTTCTAAACAATATATTACTTAAGCTTCTGTCTCTAGCTTGTCATGCAAGAGGATCTAAAATTTGTAAAATATCCCCTTGTTTGGCAGGTAGTTAGAAAGCATTTGTCATGTCTGTTGATTAATGATGGGTATGTCCTTTGTAACTTAATCACAGTATACATTAATTTAGCAGCTTCTCTTCAGTTCCCCTCTTGAATCTTGCAAATTTTTTTGCACTTAAATAAATTATCATATTTTGATTCTGAATGAAAGTATCTCCCTGTCTCTATTTTATATATGAATTTATTTATTTTCCAAAGATCATAGTTATTTGTTACTCGATTACAACACCAAGATGAACACTATATGATTATACAGGTGAACACTATCAACAATAGTATCAGGATCAGGGATGCAATTAGTTGTTTTAGCCAGGCAAAATTGGACAACCACTCTTATTGCATCTTAGTTGCATTTTCTATTATTTCCAGTGTTGCAGATATATTTACTACTTCTTTTTCTTTTTTGCTAAGCCCTAACCATGGTAAGAACCATCTAGCAAAACTGTGAAATGATGATAGTCTCTCTATCAGAGGATTACTTTTCTCATGTATCTTCATGTATTCTTCATGTCTGAATGTATCAAATAATCTTTTCCCAGTTTCTTTACTACTGTTATGTTTGGAAGTACGGCACCTAAAGTGCAAGTTCCCTTCCAATTAGCAGGTAAGATTTTCCTTGCTGTATTTCCACAAAGCCAATACCAACCGGTTCCTTTTGATACCGGCCAATGAACTTCTTTAATCAGTCCAGATGCACTTATTTTCAGTCTGAATGTACTTATCTTAGATTTCTTTGTGCAATACCATAAATCAGCTAATTAAAAAAAACTTCTAAAACTAAATCAATTTATGATTTCAGAAGCAAGCACTCTTTATTGATGCATCGGCTTCCCACGGGAATTGTTTTCACCTAGTGGGGGCCCTGAACAATTCCCAGACACAGGTTATATCCACACAGATCACACATATTCATTACATTTCCAAGAAATCCTTTGCCTATGCATTACATCCCTTTGTTATTTGGCTTGTAACCTGCTTGTACTGGTGTGGTCAGCTTATCTTCTGAGAGCAAGGGCATTGTCTCCTAACCTTCTCCTGCTTATCTTAACAAATACTATTCTTGTGGTGTAACTCCTAACAAGTGCCTAACACCTAACAGCTGTGAACCTTATTCTTATTAACTTAGTAAATTACTAAAATCTATGACCCTTATTCATATAGACCTATTTTATTGCTAATTGCTGATTTTAGGTATCATTAATCCCTCCTCTTCTCTTGAGGGTTTGTGGCCACTGGGCTTCAATCCTCATTAAAATATAATCTTAATCATTTACTTCCAAGCCACTTTTTCTGTGGTTCTCTTTACCCATCCTAAAATCATGATAAATGCAATTATTATGACTAAAATAATTATTCCTGTTTGCACCAATGATGCTAGCCACCCTGGAAGTGAAATATTCCCCATCTGAGACAATAGATAATTAATCCACGTACTTTCCCTATTTTGTCTAAGGTCCTGTGATTGTTTTGCTACCTCTTTAATAACCCCAATTTGATCACTACATTTTTCGTCACATTTGTTATGTGGATACAACAGTGATCATGGTCCAATTTCAAGAAATCGTACACCCCATATTCTTTTAATAGTAACAAATCTAAGGCCTAAAATTATATTGCTTTCCCAATTGTGCATCTCTCCTTCACCTATCTGCTTTAGAACAAGGACTGTCACTATCCATATCTTTGTATCAAACATTTTCACTTTACATTTATTCTTCTGAAATTAATTTGGTCCCTTGATCTTGAGTTTTAAAGGAGATTGCTGTTCTACTGTCAAAGGTGCAGGAGCTTTCTTAACCCTAGAGTAACTGATCCATGATTCTTTTCCTTCCAGACAATATGGGTTTTAAAACTTTAAAAGGCTCCCGTAAGATGATTCGCTGTTGTCATATAATTTTTTCAGCTTCCTGCAATGCTAAACACTACAAAAAGACCTTTTTCCCAGGTCGAGTATCGTTTCTCTGCATCCTTAAAACTGTGTGAATAAAACCCAATGGGGCAGGTTAGACTTTCTGGGCCCCGCTGCTACATGTGTATAGATGCTCTGTGAACTGGAGTGGATCTGTTGCATGTATTAGGCCTAGGGCTTGATATGCCCCTGCCTCAAAAACTAATAACTTTAAGGCTTCCTCATGGATAGGGGTCCAGTCCCAGGTAGCTTTTTTGTGGGTTAAATCATGCAGGGGATGAGCTATGATAGAAAAGTCTGGAATGTGCTTCCTCCAGAATACCAGTAAGCCTAGGGCATGTTGCAGCTCCTTTTTATTCTATGGAATCTTTATCTGTTCTAAAGTGGTTAAAATTTCAGGAGGAACAGACACTGTCCCTCCTATCCACTGTATATCTAAAAACTTTACCTCAGGAGAGGGAAGCTGTACTTTCTTCGCAGGAATATGAAGTCCCAAATTTTCCAGGTGAGTAATTATTTTTGTCTGAGTTTGTCCCACAGCACTGACATCAGGCCCGCCCACCAATATATCATTGATGTATTGGTAGAGTTTAACTCCCTCTTCTAGATTGATTGCTGCTAATGCCTGGGCCAGAGCATGATGCTCAAGTGGGTGAATGTTTGTACCCTTGAGGCAAACGAGTGAAGGTATATTGAATACCTTCCAACATGAATGCAAATTTATCTTGATCATTATCTTTCACATTGTCACCGTTTACTGCAGGGTGACAATAAACCGTGGCAGATGCTCTCTGTCAACCCTCTGCACTCCCCACTAAGGAAAGGTAATAGGAGGAAAAGGGAGAGCGACTTGCAAGTTGGAAAAAGTTAAAAATGCTTTACTAATGCGACTAATAAATAGAGAAAATAATACAAAATATGCAAAACCAATCTTGAATTTCCCAGGGTAGCGCACTGTTGCCTGTGATGGAGCTGGCGTTGCTCCGGCAGCTGCAGGGCAGGCACCCAGAAGTTCTGGGCTAGACTCCGCAGTAAACCAGAACTGGACTCAGGGGTGCAGGGTCTGGAACCAGTCCTCGAATCGCAGGCACGACAGGCAGGGTCCTTCTCAGACGCCGGCCACAGTCAAAGAGAGTGAGACCCTCGCGATCTCGCACTTTTATAGGGTGTATGATGTGTATAGGATGGAATAGTTAATTGGTCAATTTTAGTCACCTGTTCTGTCCGCCCCTCCTTGCAAATATGTTCCTCTCACTTACAGGACATGTGAAATTTATCAGCAACCTTGGCTGCCACAGCAATAAGTCTAAACTTGGGCTCACCTCAAGAGCTAACAGTGTCTGAAAAACATGCAGCCAAATACAGAAAAGTGCAGCTACTTAGAAGAACTTAGCTGAAAGGAAAATTCACTAAAAGAGAAACTGGTCTTGTTTTTAACAAAACCAGGACACACATCACTGGTGGCTAGGATTTGATGGGCTTGCTCCTGTATAGTGGAGATCAGTTCAGCTATGTTAGGCACAGCTGCTGTTGAAGAGCTAGTACCTACATTCAAATGCCGATAATCAACTGTTAGTCTCCATTTACCATTTGGTTTGCGAACTGGCCACACTGGTGAATTAAAAGGAGAGTGAGTTTGAATGATTACTCCATGCTCTTGCAGTTCTCTTATCACCAGAGTAAAAATTTCAGTTTTAACAAGTGGCCAAAGCTCGGGAGTAGGATCAGATTTTGAGACAGCCTCCAGATGTCTCCACGAATAATGAGGAGCTACCTCCCTTGCTGTAAAATAGGTTTATTTTACTCGGTTGGAAAATCCTGTCTCACTTTCCAAATCCTCCACATAATCAGCCAGTTTCAACCTCATCTGTCATTCTCTTGAAAAAGCATCTCTCAAACTGTTCTGCAAGGTTTCTATGATTAATTTGTTATCAACTAACTCCTTCCCTGCTTGTTGTTGCTTAGAACACTCTACTGCCAACTCTGTCAGCAATTATTTAATTACCTCTCACTCTTTGTCTTTCTGGGAAGCTATCAATGCCCCTCTCAAAACAGCACAGACCACAGCTTTCTCTTTTCCAAGCTTACATCTGTTTTCTTTTGCCAAGTATCTTATTTGCTCAGTTACAATATCTGGAAACGACCAACGTCCAGAAGCCCACTTTAGACCCTCAGGGGTTGGGTAAGTCTTATAATATTTTAGTAAACTCAACAACAGGGAGCAGTCCAGGTCTGGCTTAACCCAGGATACCATGACTCACTGCTGGAGAACATGGCACAGACCGATCAGCTCTCCTTTAGAGCCTCTGGCTCCTATCCTCCTCAAACCGCTTCTCACAGAAAATCCCACTTCTGACACCAAATAACTGTCCTGCCCCAACATATGGGATGAAGGATGAGTTAACTCTGAACGCAACACCTGCCCTGACTCAACAGATGAGATCAGATGTGAGTTAACTCTGGGTATTTCTTGGTGGTAATGCAAAGTGAATGACAGGCAGTCACTCACAGAATCACAGAATGTTAGGGATTGGAAGGGACCTGAAAAGATCATCTAGTCCAATCCCCCTGCCAGAGCAGGAACACCTATACAGAAAGGTGTCCAGGTGGGATTTGAATGTCTCCAGAGTAGGATACTCCACTACCCCCCTGGGCAGCTTGTTCCAGTGTTCTGTTACCCTCACTGAGAAGAAGTTTCTTCTCAAATTTAAGTGGAACCTCTTATGTTCCAGCTTAAACCCATTACCCCTTGTCTTATCATTGGTTGTCACTGAGAAGAGCCTGGCTCCATCCTCGTGACACTCACCCTTTATATATTTGTAAACATTAATAAGGTCACGCCTCAGTCTGCTCTTCTCCAAGCTAGAGACCCAGCTCCCTCAGCCTTTCCTCATAAGGGAGATGCTCCACTCCCTTAATTATCTTTGTTGCCCTGTGCTGGACTCTCTCAGGCAGTTCCCTGTCCTTCTTGAACTGAGGGGCCTGAACTGATGAGATGTCTGCCTCCACAGCCATCTACCTAATCCTCCCAAGTAACAAATCCTAGATGTTTAAGGCATGACATAGTCCTTTGTTCTGCTAAGGATGGGGGGGGGGGGGCATTTCAAGGTTGTCACATATATATATCAAATAAGTCTCACCTTTTCTGAACTCTTTTAGTGAATGCAGCACAACACTTAATCACACATTGCAACATAACATGCAAACATAACAATTGCTAATACAATAATGACAATCAATTTCTTAATCTCTGTCTGTAAATCAGAAATCCAGGACACTAATCATGTCCAAACTTCTTGAAATCTTTAAGAGGTATTGCTTTTCTGTACCTCATGCAAGACTAGCATGTTTCCAAATCTCCTCTAACTCAGTCATGATTTTTTTTCCCAAGACATATTAATAGGGAGGGTGTCAAGGTTTAAGGCAAGGCAGCAATGAACCATGGCAGATGCTCGCTGTTACCTCCTTTACCCTCCCTCCACCCTCTCCTTTAGATCAGAAACATGATAAGGAAGATAAGGAGGAAGGAAGAGAGACTTAGACTTCAAGTTGGAAGGGTTTAAAGGGTTCTACTAATAAATAGAGAATATATGCAAAATATACAAAACCAATCTTGAATGCTTGATATGGAGTTAGTGTTACTCCAGCAGCAGCAGAGTTGGGTGGGTGGAGCTGGCGTGGCTCCAGCAGCTGCAGGTCAGGCCCCCGGAAGTCATGGGCAGGACTTCACAGCAAACCAGAAACTGGATTTCAGGGATAGCAGGGCCTTGGGCCTAGTATCACAGGCACGCAGACAGGGTCCTCTTTAGATGATGGCCATGGTCAAAGAAAGCCAGACCCTCGTGATCAACCTCTTATATAGGGGGTATGACGATTATGGGATGGAATACTCAGGTGGTTAGTTTTAGTCACCTGTTCTGTCCACCCCTCCTCAAACACGCCCCTCTCATGATGTAATGTGGGAAATCTTATCAGTCTTTCTTGGCTACCATAGTAATAAATCTAAACATGAGCTTCTTCAGCATTACATTGGTCTTCTTATCAGCACTGAGTACAGCATCTGAGGAAAAATATGCAGGCAAAAACTCAGAAAAGTACAGCCACCTAGAAGAGCTTAGCTGAAAGGAAAAATCATCAAAAGAGAACTGGTCTTGTTTTTAACAAAACCAGGACAGAGGGGTATTCCTAATATAAGAACCCCTTTATTTGAATTCTCTAGATAATATGTGCATACTCAGCAACTGGTCATGTCAGCTATCTGCATGGTTTTCCGGGTCATCATAAAATGTACATGTTGGGTCCATGGATTCTCCTGATTTAACAGTGAACTTGCTGTACTGTATAACAGGCAAAGGGTTATGTAACTGTAATACATGTTTAAACAAATACCTACAAAGAAAACACGCTAATATTAATGCTACAATGAATATTACAAACCTCCTTGAATACAATGAAATTCTGTATAAGATACTATTTCAGTCCAAATGAAGTTCATTATATTTTTGTAAGTTTTAGAGTTAAAGGAGTGGTCTTTTCTGATTTCTACCCAGTGTCTGTACTTTTCTTTAATCTAGTGTGGTGAATCCAGGAACTGACTCCTTTATGTTTCACAGTGTTAGTTACCAACAGTACTGTACAGAGTCCTCTCCACCACTCTTTCAAGGTTTGTCCTTTCAGGCCCAAGGATAGACTGGATCTCCAGGTCAGAAGGAAGGTGCAGGCACATCCAATGACACAGGTGCTTTCTCCTGGATATACCTATTTAATGATGAGAAAGTTTTTTCCAAAGACATCATATATTCAATGAGCATTTGGTTCCCCAAAATATGCATTTTATTAGTTTTTCCTGTCAAGTTTACTGGATAGGGTCTCCCATACAATATTTCAAAATTGTTTATTTTTCTCTTATTCTTTAAGTAATGCAAATTTTCAGTAAAATAATTAGCAACCCATCTATCCATTTTACGTTAATTTCCTAACACGATTTAGTTAATTTTCCTTTTTTTAGATTGGTTCATTCTTTTAACCTTTCCACTAGATTGATCCCATCTTACCCCCAGAAGTGTAAAAATAGTCCATATTATTTCTGCTATAAAATGTGGAACAACCAAACCTTGGTATGATTTTATTGAATAATTTTTTTGCTCTTTCCCTAGCTTTGTTGGTCTGGCATGGGAAAGCTTCAGGCCATCTAGAAAATTCAGAAAGACAAATTTATCAATATGATCACAGAAAATTCCCTCTCTTTTACCTCTCCAGATGGGGCCTTTAACACTATCTTACAACTCTGCATATCTTTTAACATTTGTCCAAATTGGTGAGTTTTACAGTGCATTGCTGATGCCTCTTTAGGTTAGAACAGCTTCTAATAACTTCAACATTCCTTGCTCATGTTTGATAGATGACACTCGTAAAGTCAGAAGTCCTCTTTCTTTTAATATTGTCCCATGTGCCTCTACAATTCCAAAAGCATATTTAGAGTCTGTATGTATTAACTTGATTATCTTGTGACTTAGGCTCTAGTCAAAACAATAAGCTCAGCTTTCCATGCTGAGGTATTTGATGACAATGGTTGCATTTCAGTTATGTTCTCTAAAGTTAACACAGCGTATCCAGATGATTATTCTCCACTCAGAGTAAAAGTGCTCCCATCTGCATAGACAGTCCACTCCGTATCTTCCAGTGGAGAATCCTTTAAATCTGGTCCGCTAGAAAAGACTTGTTCAATAGTTAGCATACAATTATGCTCCAAATTTT
This sequence comes from Columba livia, assembly GCF_036013475.1. Taxonomy (NCBI): domain Eukaryota; kingdom Metazoa; phylum Chordata; class Aves; order Columbiformes; family Columbidae; genus Columba; species Columba livia. The sequence continues at coordinate 13,150,846 of NC_088641.1, read as the reverse complement.
CATCACTAGATACAGGCAATAAAGCAGCAGGATTCAAATATGTTGTTTTCAAACTCACATCATCCTGTTCCAGTAATGCTGCTTGGTACTGTACCACTCTGCTAGGTGACAGTCAACGGTGTCCTTGTTGTTCCAGCACTGAGGCCACAGCATGTGGCACAAATACAGTAATCTGCTGTCTCAAATTTAGTTTCCTTGCCTCTTGAATCAACAAAACAGTCACAGGCACAATACAATCACAGATACTGGCCAAACTGTGTTTCCACCAGTACGTTACCAGGCAAATCAGGATTGTTCTTATGTGCTTTTGGCAAACAGTCCAGCAAGTTGCATCTTTCTTCAAGTGGTAGGTTTTTCCCATTCAAAGTTGAACAGCTTCTAGATCTCTGAATGTGATGGTATACAGAAAAAGACATCTTTCATAGAATCATTGAATCATAGAATCATTTCAGTTGGAAAAGATCCTCGGGATCATCGAGTCCAACCATAACCTAACCTAAGTCTAGCACTAAACCATGTGCCTAAGAACCTCATCTAAACGCCTTTTAAACACCTCCAGGGATGGTGACTCTACCAGTTCCCTGGGCAGCCTGTTCCAATGCCTGACAACCCTTTCCATGAAGAATTTTTTCTTGGTATCCAATCTAAACCTCTCCTGGCACAACTTGAAGCCATTTCCTCTTATACTATCAGTTACTACCTGGGAGAAGAGACCAACAGCCTCTGTGCTACAACCTCCTTTCAGATAGTTGTAGACAGTGATAAGGTCTCCTCTCAGCCTCCTTTTCTCCAGACTAAACAGCCCCAGCTCCCTCATAAGACTTGTGCTCCAGGCCCTCTGTATGGCCTTCCTACCCGCCAGCAGGTCAACACTCCAAACCAATTTGGTGTCATCTGCCAACTTACTGAGGGTGCACTCAATCCCTTCATCCAGATCATTGATAAAGAGATTAAACAGAACTGGTCCCAATACTGAGCCCTGGGGAACACCACTCATGATCGGCTGCCAACTGGCTTTGGCTCTGTTCACCATAGCTCTTTGGACCCAGCACTCTGGCCAGTTCTTTATCCATTGAAGAGTACACCCATCCAGGCCATGAGCTGCCAGATTCTCCAGGAGAATGCTGTGGGTTACGGTGTCAAAGGCCTTACTGAAGTCTAAGTACACAACATCCACAGCCTTTCCCTCATCTACTAGGTGGGTCACCTTGTCGTAGAAGGAGATAAGGTTGGTCAAGCAGGTCCTGCCTTTCATTAACCCATGTTGACTGGGCCTGATCATATGGTTCTCTTGTATGTGCCGTGTAATGTTACTCAAGATCATCTGTCTCTTCATCCCAGTTTGGTGGTCTGTAACAGACCCCCACCAGGATGTCTGTCTTGTTGCCCTTCCCCTGATTTTCACCCATAGACACTCAACCCTATCATCACCCTCATCAAGTTCCATGCAATCAAAACACTCCCTAACATACATGGCTACCCCACCTCCTCTCCTTCCTCACCTATCCTTTCTGAAGAGTTTATAGCCATTCATTACAGCACTCCAGTTACGGCAGTCATGACACCATGTTTCTGAGATGGCAATTAAATCATAGTTTTTCTGCCTCACAATGGCTTCCAGCTTCTCCTGTTTGTTGCCCATGCTGTGTGCATTTGTATAGATGCACTTCAGCCGGGCCCTAATTCCTTTGTGGTCATCATCAAGTGCTTCCATGGTTTCTGACACATCAACAACCCTTGTGTTTCTCTTACTGCGTGTTTCTCCATCCCGTACCTCCACTGGGATGGCAGACTGAAGGACCTCATTAGCACTACCCTCAGATGCTGGCATGTCGCCCCTGTGTATGCCTCTGCCACACCTGGTTTCCTACCCCTTCAAATCTAGTTTATAGCCCTCTCAATAAGTCCTGCTAACTCCTGCCCCAAGATCATTTTCCCCTTTTGAGACAGGTCCATCCCATTTGTTTCTAGCAGGCCAGGTGTCATGTAAGCCAACCCATGATCAAAAAACCCAAAATTCTGCTGGTGACACCAGTCCCACAGCCAGGTATTGATCTGCTGGGTCTTCCTGTATCTTTCTTTATTGTACCCTGCAACTGTGAGGATAGAGGAGAACACTACTTGTGCTCCTGATCCCTTGACCCTGTGTCCCAAGGCCCTGAAGTCTCTCTTGGTTTTCTTTTGTTTTCCCCTTTCAGTTTCATCACTGTCTACCCAAAAAAAAAAAAAAACAAAACAATAAAATAAATGCTATTTCCTGCTATATTACTCAAAGAGTGTATGGGTTTTGGCATTACCAGGTGCACATTTATCAGAGTCTGATTAATGGCTCTCAAATCTTGTACCAATCAGTATTCCATAGAATGCAGCTTCTTTACTGGCAAAATGGGAGTATTATATTCTGATTTGCATTCCTGCAAAAGTCCATCTTGCATAAACTTGTTCATCAAAGTCTCTAACCCCATTTTGGCTTTCAAGTTTATTGGATATTGTTTTTCCTTACTGGATTGAAGTCCTGTTTCAGTTCTGCTTCAGTTCTATGTCTATCAGTGTAGTGTTTGCTTTACCAGATACTTCACCTGCCCATACTAGTGGAAATACAGCATCCAAAATTTCCTTGGAGATTTCTTGCTTGCAGAAAGCAGATCTGCACCTTCCAAGCACTTTCTTGTGGGATATGCAGCTGAACAGAATTCTCAGAAAATGTTATTTGAGCTTACAATTTACTTAACAAATCTTGACCTAAGAGAGGTAGAGGTATAGTGCTTTCTGGCATATACAAGAATTCACGTGTTAAATCTTTGTCCAAGATTTGGCATTCCATTGGTTTTGAAAAATGGCCTTTCCTTTCCTTTTCCTTTTCTTTTCTTTTCTTTTCTTTTCTTTTCTTTTCTTTTCTTTTCTTTTCTTTTCTTTTCTTTTCTTTTCTTTTCTTTTCTTTTTTTCTTTTCTTTTCTTTTCTTTTCTTTTCTTTTCTTTTCTTTTCTTTTCTTTTCTTTTCTTTTCTTTTCTTTTCTTTTCTTTTCTTTTCTTTTCTTTTCTTTTCTTTTCTTTTCTTTTCTTTTCTTTTCTTTTCTTTTCTTTCTTTTTTTCTTTTCTTTCCCATGACCCCAAGAACTAGCATGGTATATTTACTAAAAAGTCTCTTACAACTAGTTATCACAGAATAAGTCTATTTTAAAAAATTGTGATTTAATTTCTCGGCTTCATTATTGGAACCAGGGATCTGCTGTGGATGCCTTTGCTTTTAAATTCACCCTTAGTCTCCATTCAGTATTATAGATCTCTAGCATATCACTGTGGCAGGGGAAAAGGCCCCCCCGTCTTGCCACTTTAGCAGTGGGTAGCCATCTTTTTCCTTTTTTTTTTTTTTTTTCTTCTCCCTGGAGTTTAGATACAAGCAAGGCCATACAGGTGCATACAGGTGGTGTAATCACTGGTACCAAGTGGTTGCTGCCAGGCCCTGGCAGACTCCTCAGCTACAATGAGCTGAGTTCATCTTGCAGCTTGACACAGGCCTGAAATTTATGTTTGAGCTGTACAGCACAGACCTGGGCTCTTTTTGCCTCTTTTTTTTTCCCATTTCATTCCTGCTATTATACACTTGATATGCAATTCCAATTATCTGAGCAATAGGTATTCCTTTTACATTCCTCAGCTGCATTTACCTTTTGCAATTTCTTACAGATGTCAGTAAACAGCATATTAAACATCCATCTATTATTTCAATTTTTCTAGATCCAAATAAATTCATATTCTAGCAGCTTTTAAATACAACCTCTCCCAAATTCACATCCAGCACAGCATTTAGTTTTCTTTCTCATATCTCCAACTAGCACATAGATTCAATGTGAATCAGAGTTTTTAACAACTTAAATTCTTTTCTGATTTCAAAATTATTATATAACAATAAGAGCAAATTATCATACAGTACTGTACTTCATCCAGTTTTTCCAAATTTCTGCAGAACAGCATTAATTGCAATATACTACTATAACTTAGGGTCCCATATTCAGGCCATTTTCCTCATTATCCAATTTATACAAAAGCCACAATTAAGTATGATATCATTTCAAATTTTCTTTTATCAGAGGAGGATTTTATTTATTTTTGAAATAATTTTGGCAACAAAATGTGGTCCTTGATCAGAGGACATTCCAATTGGCATACCAAATCTCGGCATGAATTCTTAGTATTCAAAACCAAATATGAGACTCCAATATGTACCAGACACAACCTCTGATCTTCCCCTCCAGTTTAATTCTGCTGGGGAAGATTTCCTTGGTCCTCGTCATTCATTAATCTTAGCGATCTTATTTAAGCACAGCAACAAACAAACACTGAATTTCTTTTTCTTAATTGAGGGCAATCTCTTTTCCAGTGTCCCTCTTGTTTACAATATGCTCACTGATTTTCTCCATTCCCTGACCCCGGCTTACTCCCTGATCTTTATCAGAAATTCCCTCTAAAGTCACAATTAATTGAGCTTCTCATTCATCTTTCTGCCAACCTCTATCACTACACATGATCCTCCAAGCAACATCCAAATCCCTAGCATCATCTCCTTGCAATTTTTGCAGTTTATATGTGGAACAACACCTTTTGAGATTTTTTTTTCAGATTATCTTCTCCTTTGCCTTCCCTTTCCAAAGCCAAACTGATACCACATTCCTTTTGCCATTCGGAATGCCTCCACAAACAGAAAAATATCTCTGCACACATGACCTCATCCCATTTCCCTTCTCGCTTTAAAAACAACATCAATTGCAAGTATTATAATTCAAGGAACAAACATTCCCAACCTAATCTTGTAAGTAAAAACCACGAGGGGGAAGAGGAAGGGGGAAGCACAGAGCGGGAGAAGGCTTACAGTGGGCTTACACAAACACCACAACAAAGAAACAATTGTAACAACAATGAATAAAACAAGTAACACGTATTTGTGCACTCATAAACACTCATAAACTAAAGCAAGGACTTAAACAGTTTCTCTTCCCCTTTTCTTTCCTTTTTCTCTCTTTTTTTTTTTCCAACCTTCTTTCAAATCTTATTTTTAGGGGTTGTCACCCCCAAATCTTTTACCTTTATTTAGGGGACTCTTGCATCAGTGGGCCAGCACACTAGAAATGATGAAGAACGGGAGGCCTCCCATACCCATAGGGTGAAATCAGTGTGCTCAGCTCACTCCCTGAAATGCCTGTACACCAATGCGCACAGTATGGGGAATAAGCAGGAGGAGTTAGAAACCTGTGTTCAGTCAGGAGTTTATGATTTGGTGGCAATTACAGAGACATGGTGGGAGAGCTCACATGACTGGAATGTGGCCAGAGGTGGCTATGTCCTTTTCAGGAAAGACAGGCCAGCCAGGCGTGGTGGTGGAGTTGCTTTTTACATGAGAGAGCAACTACAATGTACTGAGTACTGTCCAGGCATGGATTAGGAGCGAGTTGAGAGTCTATAGGTAAAAATTAAAAGGCAGGCTGACAGGGGCTATACTGTTGTGGGTGTCTATTACAGGCCACCAGATCAGGGTGAGGAAGTTGATGAAGACGTCTACAGACAGCTGAGAGCGTCCTCACAGTCACAGGCCCTGGTTGTTGTGGGGGATTTTAACTACCCTGATGTTTCCTGGAAGGACTACTCAGCCAGCCAGCCACAGTCGAGGAGGTTCCTCCAGTGCACTGACGATAACTTTCTGATGCAAATGGTGGAGGAGTTGCCTAGGAGAGGTGCACTGCTGGATCTCATCCTCACTAACAAGGAGGGTCTGGTTGAAGCAGTAAAGGTTGAGGGCTGCCTGGGTTGCAGTGACCATGAAACGGTGGAGTTCAGGATCTTGTGTGGCAATAACAGAATAGCAAGCAGAATTGAAACCCTGGACTTCAGCAGGGCAAACTTGGGCCTTTGCAAACAATTGCTAGGGGAAATCCCATGGGCAAGGCTGCTTGAAGGTAAAGGGGCCCAAGATAGTTGATTAGCATTCAAGGACTGCTTCTACCAAGCTCAAGATCAGAGCATCCTGACATGTAGGAAGTCAAGGAAGGGAGCCAGGACACCTGCGTGGTTAAACAGGGAGCTGATGGGTAAGCTCAAGTGGAAGAGGAGAGTTTACAGATCATGAAAGGAGGGGCTGGCCACTTGGGAAGAATATAAGGCTGTTGTCAGAGGATGTAGGGAGGCAACTAGGAAAACTAAGGCCTCCTTAGAATTAAACCTGGCGAGAGGGGTCAAGGACAACAGAAAGAGCTTTTTCAAATGCATGGCAGATAAAACTAACACCAGAGGCAATGTAGGCCCACTGATGAACGAGGAGGGTGCCCTGGTGACAGAAGACACAGAGAAGGCAGAGTTACTGAATGCCTTCTTTGTCTCTGTCTACTCTGCCAGAGGCTGTCCTGAGGAGCCCGGTACCCCTGAGGCCCCACAGGGAGTCAGAACAATGGAGGAGTTTGCCTCGGTTGATGAGGGTTAGGGAGCAGTTAGGCAATCTGGGCATCCATAAATCCATGGGTCCAGATGGGATGTACCCACGGGTGCTGAGGGAGCTGGCTGAGGTCATTGCTAGGCCACTCTCCATCATCTTTGCCAAGAAACGGGAGAGGTGCCTGAGGACTGGAGGAAAGCAAATGTCACTCCAGTCTTCAAAAAGGGCAAGAAGGAGGACCTGGGTAACTATAGACCAGTCAGCCTGACCTCCATCCCTGGGAAAGTGATGGAACAACTTATCCTTGGTGCCATCTCAAGGCATATCAAGGAGAGGAGGGTCGTTGGGGCAGTCAACATGGCTTCACCAAAGGGAAGTCGTGCTTGACCAACATCATAGCCTTTTATGAAGACATAATGAGGTGCATAGATGATGGCAGAGTGGTGGATGTGGTCTACCTTGACTTGAGTAAAGCATTTGACACAGTTTCCCACAGCATACTCATGGCTAAACTGAGGAAGTGAGGTCTGGAGGATAGGGTAGTGAGGTGGGCTGTGAACTGGCTGAAGGGAAGAAGCCAGAGACTCATGGCCAATGGGGTGGAGTCTAGGTAGAGGCCTGTATCTAGTGGAGTGCCTCAAGGGTCAGTACTGGGGCCAGTATTATTCAATACATTCACAAATGACTTGGATGAGGGAATAGAGTGTACTGTCAGCAAGTTTGCTAATGACACCAAGCTGAGAGGAGTGGCTGACACACCAGAAGGCTGTGCTGCCATCCAGCGAGACCTGGACAGGCTGGAGAGTTGGGCAGGGAAAAATTTAATGAAATATAACAAGGGAAAGTGTAGAGTATTGCATCTGGGTAAGAACAACCCCCAGGTCCCAGCATAAGTTGGGGAATGACCTATTAGAGAGCAGTGTAGGGGAAAGGGACCTGGGGGTCCTGGTGGATAGCAGGATGACCATGAGCCAGAACTGTGCCCTTGTGGCCAGGAAGGCCAACAGCATCCTGGGGTGTATTAGAAGAGGGGTGGTTAGTAGGTCGAGAGAGGTTCTCCTTCCCCTCTACTCTGCCCTGGTGACACCACACCTGAAATATTGTGTCCAGTTCTGGGCCCCTCAGTTCAAGAAGGACAGGGAACTGCCTGAGAGAGTCCAGCGCAGGGCAACAAAGATGATTAAGGGAGTGGAGCATCTCCTTTATGAGGAAAGGCTGAGGGGAGCTGGGTCTCTTTACCTTGGAGAAGAGGAGACTGAGGGGTGACCTTATTAATGTTTACAAATATACAAAGGGTGAGTGTCACGAGGATGGAGCCAGGCTCTTCCTGGTGACAACCAATGGTAGGACAAGGGGTAATGGGTTCAAACTGGAACACAAGAGGTTCCACTTAAATTTGAGAAGAAACTTCTTCTCAGTGAGGGTAACAGAACACTGTAACAGGCTGCCCAGGGGGGTAGTGGAGTATCCTACTCTGGAGACATTCAAAACCCACCTGGACACATTCCCGTGTAGCCTCATCTAAGTGTTCCTGCTCCGGCAGGGGGATTGGACTAGATGATCTTTTGAGGTCCTTTCCAATCCCTAACTTTCTGTGATTCTGTGAATCAGCTCAAATCTCTTAGCAATCCCTGAAGGGCCATCCCGATAATTTTTCACCATCTCTTTCCAGGCATCTAAATCATTAATGGTAAAGGAGACTTTCATCTGTGTGGTCCCTGTCAGCCCCATTGCTTGCCTAAGAGGTGCTTGTATGATTGGTCATGTCCTACTACAGGTCTGAGCTGTGATAGGGGTTCTTCTATTCTTGCCCCTTGCTTTCCTCTTCTTGTGCCTCTTGACACTCTGAGGTTTCATCAGATACCACATCGGAAAGTGAAGGCACACTATCTTCATTTCTACCCACTGGTGGGAACACAGAATCTTCTACCCTTTCCTCCCCCCTCATCGGTGGAGTTACCTGTAAACACCTCTGTCCTATACTACACGCTGAACAACACCATTTTGGCTTCCCCTGCACTTTGTTCCAATCCTTTTCTAATGTTAAAACAAAAGGATCCTGTGGTGACACATTCTTTCTGCCTCTCTGAGTAATTTTGCAAAGTGAAAAACATATCAGCATATACAACTTCATCCCATTTTCATTGTCTCCTCAAGAATGTCATCAATTGCAATAAAGTACCATAATTCAAAGCTCCATTAATAGGCCACTTTTCCTTATCATCTAATTTATACAATGGCCACCACTGATTACAATATTTTCAGAGTTTTCTTATTCACATTTCCACCAGGTGGTCCCCTCACTCTTTCCAGTGAGCTAAAATGCACCCTAATGGGCTCTTTATAAAAATTTGACTACTATGCTTTCCTCCCATTATGCTTTATACAGAACAACACAGCTAATCTTATTACACACACAAACTAGGAGTATTAATACCTATGATAACACCCCACAAATAATGCCAAAAGCCACCCACAACATATAATCTTCACAATTCGTACTTTAAGTTTATCCCACTCTCTCCAAAGCTTACAGCCAACACAAAATAACTCGGGCACCAGGCCTAATATATAACACTCAATACCACAATTAGGACAGTTTACAAAGTAGATTGGTTCACAACACTCACACTTATTAGAAGTTAAAGCCACGGCAGCTTCTGCTATATCTTTAGGCATTAAAGTATGTAACCAAAACCAAGGTGTATCCAAGAATTAAACAAAACTGCAGTATGCATTACAGCTATATACAGATCTGGTTTTACACCATGACAGAGTAATGAAATAACCAATACCAAAAGTTGTCCACACAAACAAATCCACAGCAACCACAGTATACCTTTAAGGTGCTAGCAACCCAGTATATGCTGTGTAAAATTCTGTTTCATGACTTATTGACACATGACTGGTCTCAATTTTCAGAAAATAATGCCTTCATACCAGAGGTCCTTGACTGTCTCCACAGTGATCTGATTGAGACAAGGAGTCTCTCCAGAGAAGTCTCTGGGGGTACCCAAGAGAATCCTTGACTCAACGGGTCCTGCAGCCAGGCAGATTGGTCTTCCTGGATGGCTAGCCAACCGAAATGAAGAAACAAACAACAGCAAAGTCAATTATACTGTTAAGCGCTCTTTCTTGACAGCGCTGGGGAACACTGGGAATTATTCTCCATAAGTGCTCCAGCCACTAGATGCTCTTGCGTTGCTTTTATTCACACAATTATTGCATATTCATTATAATTTTTGGGAATTTTTAACATAGAACACATCTGTAATAGGAAATTACTGCACTAAGAACCCCCGGAGTTATTATTTCACGGTCTTTGCTGCCATCTGGTGTCCTTCTACCGGTACTGCAGTCTCTTTCAGGGGGCTTCTGGGGGTCTTTTTATGTGTCTACTGATGGAACTCTTCATGTTGGCAGCTCTTCGCGGTAGCGTAACTAGTACACACATAAGTAATTGATTCATTTCTTACTTACAACATGCCTATTAATTTCTAGTTAAACATAAGCTAAGTACTCTGCTTCTAAACAATATATTACTTAAACTTCTGTCTCTAGCTTGTCATGCAAGAGGATCTAAAATTTGTTAAATATCCCCTTGTTTGGCAGGTAGTTCGAAAGCATTTGTGTCCTTGTTTTGCTAAAAACAAGTTTCTCTTTTAGTGAATTTACCTGTCAGCTAAAGCCTTCATATTAACTGCATTTTCCTGGAAAACCAGACACATGTTTTGGTAAACCTAGCAATGGAATGCAAACTTATTGATAAGCATGGATGGACATCTCGCGAGAGGGGCGACGAGAAACTGGTGACCAAGAAACTGACCAACTGTGTATAACATTCCATTCACGTGAATACTTCATATAAAAGTGCGAGATCACAAGGATCTCGTCCCTTTTCCCTTTTTTCCTCATGGCCGACATTAGGAGAGGACCTTGCTAGTCGTCCCTGCGAACTGAGGCCTAGTGAGAGACAGCTCCGGTTGGCTGCAGAGTCTAATCCAGGACTTTGGTTGCCGGCTCTGCAGTTGCTGAGACTTTCAAGATTGGTTTTGTATATTTTGTATTATTTTCTCTATTCTTATTAGTAGCATTAGTAAAACATTGTTAATTTTTCCAACTCTCTTCTCTCTGTCCTTTCCCTCCCGATCACCTGTCCTGAGTGGGAAGGGGGGGAGAGGGAGGGGCAAAAAGGGGGAAGTGTGGGGTAGAGGGGGTTAACAATACATCTGCCAGGGTTTTATTGTCACCCCGCAATCTTAACCCTCGACAGATAATTGGCGCCCAACGTGGGGCCAAGAAAAAGGGGTAAATTTGAAGATTTTTGGCTTTTCTACTGCTCTGAAGTACCTTTCAATTTTCTTGGCACGGTGCCAACTCACAGAGTTGTGATACTCGCATGTCTGTTTGCTTTGGATATTATTTAGTTGTATTAAGGCAAAGTGAATTACACTGATTTAAAGATGTTATGGCATAAGTTGTATCAGTTATTTTCTACATTGTGCTCACTGATTCCATATCTGTGTTGGGCTTTCTTTTTAAATCAAAGTATTAATTATATAACAACAAGGAACTGGACAATGATCATGATGATATTGTGTGGTTTGGCACTGGGTTATTTCATTATACTGCAGCCGCTAATTAATTTCTACTCGCTTCTGCTTTACCTTGAAAAGCCTCTGGGAGAGATAAAAGAGCAGTAAGGCTCTGTGTTTGCTAATTGGTCGAGCAAATCTTTAGAAAGGCTGAGTAACAATACTTTCGCTTTTTCGCTAGGACAGTTCACAAATGTTTTAGAGAATTTGGAATATCCTTGGAGTTTTGATAGAACTGTGATGGTGTTATCTGGTTTGCTGAATGTGTGTCAGTTTGTGCTTCTGTTAAGAGAAATGGCGTTCAACAGGAGGTTTGCGTCTCTTTGTTGTCCTGAGATTTGCGGTGCGTCTTCGGAAGCTTTAGCAAAAAGCACTCCTAGCTGCTCGAGAAAGAGCAAAACAGCGAAAGCTGCCGCTGCAGCCACTGCTCCCCCAACCGCGGCTTCACAGGCTGAAGCTACAGCTCCTCCGCAGAGTTCCTCTGCCAAGGTCGCTGCAGATAACATTACTTCTTCAGCCTCAAAGGCTAACAAGGCAGCCCCCCCTTCTTCACACACTGGGCACTGTTGCTGCTGTAACCACTGTGACAGTCATTCAGACTCTGGAAATGAATCAAATGATGGTGAACCCATATCAGCATCAGTTGCCGGTTGTAAGAAAGTCACTAGAAAGACTGCCCGTGCAGCAGATGATGGCACAGGGCCAACATCAACCCAAGGGGCACCATCAGGACAGGGAGGAGATGAAGTGACCAACACTCGGTCCTTTTCTCCAGGTGAACTGAGAGATCTGCGAAAAGACTTTAGTCGTCGTGAAGGCGAGAATATTTTAACCTGGTTGCTCCGATGCTGGGACAATGGGGCAGAAACAATTGAATTGGAAGGTGGTGAAGCCAGGCAGCTGGGATCTCTGTCAAGAGATTCCACCATTGATAGGGCAATTTCAAGAGAGTCTAATGCCACTACTCTCTGGACCCAACTCCTGGCAGCTATGAAAGTAAGATTTCCCTACAAGGAAGATTGTATATCCAAGTTAGGGAAATGGAATACTATGGAGAGAGGTATTCAGTTCCTGAGAGAATTAGCTGTGCAAGAGATCATCTATTTTGGACCAGACAACCAAGAGGGGACAGACCCAGATAGAATCAATTGTACACGACCTCTGTGGCGCAGATTTGTACAAAGTGCACCCCCTGCATATGCTAAGTCATTGGCAGGAATGGTCTGGTCAGCTAGAGGTGTACAAGATATTACTGAAGTGATTGAGCAGCTCCGGAACTTTGAGGACAGCCTTGCTGGTTCTCTACGGGCTTGTGTCTCTGCTGTAGAGAAACTGTGTGAAAAATCTGATGACCGGTTTGAAAAGCTATTGCAAGAAATCAAAGAACTCAGAGAAGACACATACCATTCATGACCTGCACAAACCTATGTTTCAGCTATTAGGAAAAGGCGTTTCCAATCTCGAGAGAGAGGACAGAGGCAGCCCACAAAAAGAGGTTCACTATGGTTCTTCCTACATGAGCAGGGAGAAAACATGGCATGGAAGACCTACCTCAGAACTTCAAGAACGAGTACGTGAGATAAAAGGAAAAACTCCTAGGAAGGTGGCTGTTCCAGTTTACAAAAGGAGCAGAAGAGATTCTGATGCTCTTGAAGGAACCTCTAATTCACACCCAGAGACTGTGCAAAACAGAAGTTAGAGGTGCCCTGCCTCCAACCAGGTGGAGGAAAGGGATAACAGAGTTTATTGGACTGTACAAATACAATGGCCTGGTACAACACACCCCCAGGAGTACAAAGCTTTAGTGGACACTGGTGCTCAGTGCACGATAACTCCTTCTAATTATAAAGGAATGCAATCCATCAATATTGTTGGAGTGACTGGGGGATCCCAGGAACTGACTGTTGTAGAGGCTGAAATGAGCCTAACTGGAAAAAACTGGCAAAAGCATCCCATTGTGACTGGTCCGGATGCTCTGTGCATCCTTGGCATAGACTACCTCAAGAGAGGGTATTTTAAGGACCCAAAAGGGTATAGGTGGGCATTTGGTAGAGCAGCTGTGGACACTGAGAAAATTGAACAGCTGTCTGATTTGCCTGGTCTTTCAGATGACCCTTCTGTTGTAGGACTCCTGATGGTTGACGATCAGCAGGTGCCAATTGCTACCACAACAGTGCATCGCCGGCAATATCGCACCAACCGAGACTCTTTGATTCCTATTCAGAAGTTGATCTGTCAATTGGAAAGCCAGGGTGTGATCAGTAAGACTCGCTCACCTTTTAACAGCCCGATCTGGCCAGTGCGTAAGTCTAGTGAGGAGTGGAGACTAACTGTAGACTATCGTGGCCTGAATGAAGTTACACCACCACTGAGTGCTGCTGTGCCTGACATGCTAGAACTGCCATTTGAACTGGAGTCAAAGGCAGCCAAGTGGTATGCTACAATTGACATTGCTAATGCATTTTTCTCTATTCCTGTAGCAGCAGAGTGCAGGCCGCAGTTTGCTTTCACCTGGAGAGGCATCCAGTACACGTGGAATCGCTTGCCCCAGGGGTGGAAACACAGTCCTACCATCTGCCATGGACTGATCCAGACCACGCTGGAGCAAGGTAAAGCTCCAGAACACTTGCAATACATTGATGACATCATTGTATGGGGCGACACAGCAAAAGAAGTCTTCGAGAAAGGTGAGAGAATAATTCAGATTCGTTTGGATGCTGGTTTTGCCATAAAATGAAGCAAGGTCAAGGGACCTGCACGAGAGATCCAGTTTTTAGGAATAAAATGGCAAGATGGCCGTCGTCAGATCCCAATGGATGTGATCAATAAAATTGCAGCAATGTTTCCAGCTACTAATAAAAAGGAGGCACAGACTTTCTTGGGCGTTGTAGGTTTTCGGAGAATGCATATTCCTGACTACAGCCAGATTGTGAGCCCTCTCTATCGAGTGACTTGTAAAAAGAACCAATTTGAGTGGGGCCCTGAACAACTACAAGCCTTTGAACAAATTAAGCGTGAGATAACTCATGCAGTGGCCCTTGGACTCAGTTCGGACTGGACTAGATGTTAAAAATGTGCTCTACACTGCAGCTGGAGATAATGGACTTACCTGGAGCCTCTGGCAGAAAGCACCAGGAGAAACCCGAGGTCGACCCTTAGGTTTTTGGAGTCGAGGATACAAAGGATCTGAGGCCAACTATACTCCAACTGAAAAAGAAATACTAGCAGCATATGAAGGAGTTCGAGCTGCTTCAGAAGCGATCGGTACTGAAGCACAGCTCCTCCTGGCACCTCGACTGCCGGTGCTGAGTTGGATGTTCAAAGGGACGGTTCCCTCTCCACATCATGCAACCGAAGTTACATGGAGTAAATGGATTGCGTTGATCACGCAACGAGCTCGAATTGGAAATCCCAATCGCCCAGGGATCTTAGAAGTTATTACAGACTGGCCAGAAAGTAAAGACTTTGGGATGTCTCCAGATGAGGAGGAAGTAAAACATGCTGAAGAAGCACCCCCATATAATACTCTTTCAGAGACTGATAAGCAGTATGCACTGTTCACAGATGGATCCTGTCGTCTTGTAGGAAAACATCGAAGGTGGAAAGCTGCTGTGTGGAGTCCCACACGACAAGTTACAGAAGCCACTGAAGGATAAGGTGAATCTAGTCAATTTGCAGAAGTGAAAGCCATCCAGCTGGCTTTGGACATTGCTGAACGAGAGAAGTGGCCAATACTTTATCTCTATACTGACTCATGGATGGTAGCAAATGCCTTGTGGGGGTGGCTACAGCAATGGAAGAAAAGCAACTGGCAGCGCAGAGGTAAACCCATTTGGGCTGCCACACTGTGGCAAGACATTGCTGCTCAGCTAGAGAGCCTGCCTGTGAAAGTTCGTCATGTAGATGCTCATGTGCCTAAAAGTCGAGCCACCGAGGAACATCGAAACAACCAACAAGCAGATCAAGCTGCTAAGATTAAAGTAGCTGAGGTGGACTTGGACTGGCAACATAAAGGTGAACTTTTCCTAGCTCGGTGGGCCCATGATGCTTCAGGGCATCAAGGTAGAGATGCAACATATAAATGGGCTCGCAATTGAGGGGTGGATTTAACTATGGACACTATTTCACAGGTTATTCATGAATGTGAGACTTGCGCTGAAATCAAACAAGCGAAATGGTTAAAGCCTGTATGGTATGGGGGACGATGGTTAAAGTATAAGTATGGAGAAGCTTGGCAGATTGATTATATTACACTTCCACAAACACGTCAAGGTAAGCGTTATGTACTTACAATGGTGGAAGCAACCACATGGATGGTTAGAAACATATGCCGTACCTCATGCTGCAGTCCGAAATATTTGTCATGTCTATTGATTAATGATGGGTATGTCTTTTGTAACTTAATCACAGTATACATTAATTTAACAGCTGCTCTTCATGACCTTACTAAAATCCAGAAAAAACACATCCTTCCCTTCACTGTCGAGGTGAGTGACCTTATCGTAGAAAAATGATATCACATTAGTTAAACATGACTTTCCCTTTGTGAACCCATGTTGACTGTGCCTGCTGATTGTATTGTTTTTTAAATGCCTTTCATTAGCACCCAGTGTGATCTTCTCCATATTTTTTCTAGGAACTGAGGTCAGACTAACAGGTCTGTAGTTACCTGCACCTTTCCTCATGCCCTTCCTAAAAACTGGAATAACACTAAGTGGCTTCCAGTCAGCAGGGTGTGAAAACCTTGAAGCGCTCCCCCCATCCTTAGGAGAACAAAGGTTTATGTTATGTCTTAAGCATCTGTTTTTTGTTACTTTGGAAGGAAAAGATAAATGACACCTCGTCTTACCTTTCCCAAAGTTTAATGGCCATGGAGGCAGACACCTTGTAAGATAAGGGCATTTAACAGAGTTGCTGTGAAAGGCCTCATGGCCTAATTTGGATGACAGAGGTGAACCACCTGTCAGACAACCAACTACCAGAAGAAACTACGAAACAACAGTTACCCCTGATGGGCAAAAAAACTCACATCTGGTCAGTACTGTGAACTTTCCCCTAGTTTGAAGACCCTAGACCCATTTCCAGAAGAGTCTTCCTAATTAGCATGAAGAGCGAGCAGAGGGAGGAGATAAAGCGCCCTCTCCTATCTCGCATGTAAATGAACTGGGTTATAAAACAACCTCACGCATGATATGTGTGTGTGGCATGTAAATCTTCAACACGTTCCCCCCCTCCAGAGGTCGTCAGGGGACCAATGTAGCCGTGGAGTGGTGATATCTTTCTCTCTCTCTCTCCCCCTTTCTCTTTCAGATATCTGTTTTCTTCTCCTCTCTCTCTCTTCCTTTTTCTCGAACATATAAAAGTAATATCAATTTAAGTTCTGCTTCTAAAGTCTTGTTAAGTTTTGCATTACAGTTACTAATTGTTTTGCTGTCAATGTGTTGATAACTTTTGTGTTATTATAACATACTTTTGCCACTAATTACTGTAGTTTGTATACCACCATGTGCTTTTAGTAAATTTATAATTGGACCCCCTGAGTGACTGTCTGTCATTCACTTGGCATTGCCATGCAGAATTACCCAGAGTTAACTCACACCTCATCTCATCTGTTGAGTCAGGGCACGTGTTGCGTTCAGAGTTAATTCATCCCTCATCCCATCTGTCGGGATGAGACACAGAGACCTCCCCATGCTCCAAAAACCTTTGGTAGATGATCGAGAGGGGATCTGTCATAACATCCACTAGCTCCTTTAGTACTCTGGGATGAATCCCATCAGGCCCCATGGACTTGTGAACGCTCAGTTGATACAGCTGATTGCTTACACTTTCAGTGTCCAGAAATGGTAAGTCACTGTTTTTGCACTTGTGGTCCTCCAACTCAGAGGATCAGGCAGCCCAAGGTCTATCAGTATTATTAAAAACTAAGGAAAATAAAAGCACTGAATGCCTCCGCTTTTTCTTTATTCCTATTAGTCAGGTGACCACCATCAACAAGTATCAATCCAATGTTTTCTTTAGACCTCCTCTTGCTATTAACATACTTTAAAAAGCCTTTCTTGTTGTCTGACACAATACCAGCCAGTTTCAACTCTATTTGAGCTTTGGCCTTTTGTGTCTTCTCCCTGCATATATGAACCATGGCTTGATTATCTTCCTGCAAAGCCTGACCTTGCTTCCAAAAGTTGTGCAGTTTATTTTTCCTCTTGAGTTCCAAGAGGAGTTCTCTGTTCAGCCAACCTGTTGTTCTTCCCTGCTTGCTTGACGTATGACACAGTGGAATTACCTACTCCTGTGCTTCTGAAAGGTGATTCTTCAAAACTGACCATCAGTCATGGACTCCTAAGCCTTCAAAAGCAGGTTTCCAGGGTATTTTGCTAAGTAGCTCCCTGAATAGCTTCAAGTTTGCTCTCTTGAAATCCAGGGTACCAACTCTACTGTCCCTTTTTCTCATTACACCGCAAATTTAAAACTCAAATATTTCATGATCACTGTGGCCAAGACGACCACCTACCATCACATCTCCCACATGTTAAGGAAGTTTCTTTTCCCTAGCTTTCCCATAGCAGAGACTCAGGCATGAATTTCAGAAATTCTTCTTAAATTAATTATTTATTCACAAGGTAAAGCACAGAGCAGCCTCCTGAAGAGGGACCTCTAATAAAGATAACCTTAAGCAGTTATACCCCCACAATCCAAGCCTCTCACTGCCTACACGTCACTTCTGGCCAATTGCAAAATTAGAGTCTGGGCTCTCTCCATTCTTCATTTTATCTCTTCGTTTTCATCAGGCGGACCACCAAAGTCCTGACCTTCAGTTGCTATTTTGCACCTGCAGCTGGAGAAAAATAAGTTCTTGGCAATAACCAAAACATTCTTCTTTTTCTCATCTTTTGTAAGACACCATTGTCTTCCTTTACTTGTCTCCAGGGATGCAGCTACCACTCTGAGGCCTTTTTTACTTAATGAAGCAGAAAGTTCAAAAGTTCACAACTTGCAGTCTAAGCAAACTTACCTATGCTAAGTGAATTCTATATAAGCAGATTCTAAACAATTTCTATAAGAAGTTGTATACCAAATATTTCAATAAGTTAAGGCAGTCTATTCCCTAATACGCAAGTCCTTCTCTATTCACAAATAATAAGTCTAGGAGGGCATCTTTCCTAGTTGGCTCCCTGAGTACCTGTGACAAGAATTTCTCTCCTACAAACTTCAAGAATTTCCAAGATCTGCTCATCACAGCAGTATGATATTCCCATTTGATGTCTGGGAAGTTGAAATCCTGCATAAAGGACAAGGACTACCAATCCAGAAATTTCTAATTGCCTACTACCTGAGGCTGATAAATCATCAATTACCTGATGTTTGCTGTCTTCTTTCACAGAATCACAGAATGTTAGGGATTGGAAGGGATCTTGAAAGAGCAGGAACACCTAGATGATGTTACACAGGAAGGCATCCAGGTGGGTTTTGAATGTCTCCAGAGAAGGAGACTACACAACCCCCCTGGGCAGCCTATTCCAGTGTTCTGTCACCCTCACTGAGAAGAAGTTTCTTCTCAAATTTAAATGGAACCTCCTGTGTTCCAGTTTGTATCCATTGTCCCTTGTCCTACCACTGGCTGTCACCGAGAAGAGCCTGGCTCCATCCTCATGACACTCACCCTTTATATATTTATAAACATTAAGGAGTTCACCCTTCAGTTTCCTCCAAGCTAAAGAGACCCAGCTCCCTCAGCCTTTCCTCATAAGGGAGATGTTCCACTCCCTTAATCATCTTTGTGGCTCTGTGCTGGACTCTTCCAAGCAGTTCCCTGTCCTTCTTGAACTGAGGGGCCCAGAACCAGACACAATATTCCAGATGTGGTCTCACCAGGGCAGAGTAGAGGGGAAGGAGAACCTCTCTTGACCTACTAACCACACCCCTTCTTATACACCCCAGGATGCCATTGGCCTTTCTGGCCACAAGGGCACAGTGCTGGCTCATGGTTATCCTGCTATCCACCAGGACCCCCAGGTCCCTTTCCCCTACACTGCTCTCTAATAGGTCATTCCCCAACTTATACTGGAACCTGGGGTTGTTCCTACCCAGATGCAAGACTCTACACTTTCCCTTGTTATATTTCATTAAATTTTCCCCTGCCCAACTCTCCAGCCTGTCCAGGTCTCGCTGGATGGCAGCATAGCCTTCTGGCGTGTCAGCCATTCCTCCCAGCTTGGTGTCATCAGCAAATGTGCTGACAGTGCACTCTTTCTTTGTCATTATGCTATAAGCTTATGTATTCCCTTTATTTAAGACAGTCTCTCAGCTATAGATGCATCATTGCTTGTGGTGAAATAGCTGAGAACAACCCAATGTCTTTGAGTTACCTACTAAGACAAAATTCACTTAATGAGTAATCCCGGCATTGAAATTTTGCCAACAACTTTTAAAAATGTAAAATATGCAATGAACTCATTATATAAATTGCCTATTATATAACTGAACTGATTCATTTCAACCAGCTCACATAGTGATTTTTAGGGTGGAAGGCTTTTTTCTGTTAAGTCACAATCAGTGAATGGAAAGTGCTGCACACTTAGTCTGAAAGCACTTTTGATCAATAAAGGTGACAAAATGGGGATTTTGACCCAAAACCTGCGAGATTAATAGAAAAAGAATCCAAGTTTTAATAACAAGAAAGAAAAAACTTTGCATCCAGTATATAGTTAACTGACCATCCCTACCGTTTGCATTATTTCAATGTGTAAGCATGTCTAGATTGCACATTTCACCAGACATTTCCCTGCCAAAGTTCTGCAGGGAGGGCTCTGCTCTGTGCACTTGGAACGTGATACAGAACTGAGTTAAAGGCCTTACCCAGCACATGCATCCAGTTTCCCTGTGTGCTGGATCAGTCAAGATGGGGTTAATTTCTACACTGCCAGGACATCCAGGTATTCTATACCATATAAGGTCAAGCTCAGGTATAAAGGAGAGAGAAGTTAGGGTTGTGTTCTCTTTTCACTTTGCTGCTGGACCAGGACTGACCCTTCTTGACCTTGCGGTTTGGTGTCATGGTTCGGAGCGGGGCTGGCGGTTTCAGTGTGAACTGTGGGTGGGGTGATGGGAGAGTTTCAGCACAGGCTGTAGCAGGAGCCAGATACTGTCATGGAGGCGGAGGGTGGCTGCCACATGTCAGAGCCACAGTGAGGATAGGATTGCACTGTGCACCCATCGCTTTGTAGGTTCTTTCATGAGTGCTGTTACTGCTTGTTCGGGTTTTTTTTTCTTTGTTGTTCCATTAAACTGTTTTTATCGCAACCACGAGTTTTGCCTTTGTTTTCTGATTCTCCCCTCCATCCCATCATGGTGGGGGGGGGAGGGTTGAGCTAGCGGCATGTGGGGGCTGGGGACAGAGCTGACCAGAGTGTGTTAAAGTTTCTTCTATTAGTTAAGTGGTCATGATGTTTCTTTGTTTGTCCACGTGGCTGTGTCATCTAAATTCCTACATGCCCTATGTGTTCGCTGTGTTGCTGTTTGTTACATGTGGAAAAAGGATTAGGTTTATCATATTGCTGTCCTGTATGATATCAGCCTATGATACTGTGAATTAATTTCTTACGTCTTTACTGGTATTTTTGTAAGATATAATTGATGTTTCCATACCTTGGGCGCCATCTCTCAGAACTGATTACTAATCACATCCAGTCTATGGAGAAGACAGAACGGGGGGAATTTTCCCTCATCTCTTCACCTCACTTTTCTCCACCAGCTTAGGCACAACAGTTCTTGAGGGTTTTGAACACCCTAAGGATATTCAGGATAGCATGCTCTTGTTGCTATGTCTTCTGAATGTGTGCCAGGTCATATACAGGATTACAAAAGGATGTGTTAAGGATATCACCCATAGATTTGCCTCAAGGTTGGATAATCATGGGTGGAATGGTGTGGGTAAACATGGGCAAGTATCTAGAGAACTTCTCACCTCCGATGGTTTGGAGTTTCACTCCTGAATAACTGCAGGACTCTGATGAGGTGATAGAATATTTAAAAGGAAAATGCTCTGGCTACTCCAAAGAAGCACAACTTATCACACTGTGCTGGGCCCTGGCCAGTATCTATCAAACACTGCTCAACACCATGCAGCACCCCCAGGGCAAAGGGGGGGTAACAAACCGACAGGCACTACAGCTGCTCACACCCTTGCACCAAATCCTGCAGCTGCTCAGACCCCAGTGACAGGCACTGTGGCTGCTCAGATCCAGGCAGCAGGTGCTGCAGCCGAATCAGAGAACCAACCAGTTTCCACTCTCAATAAAAAGAAATACACAAAGGAATCAGCTTGCTTAGTGAGGGGACGTGATAACCCAGCCCCATCACAAGAACAGGAAGAAGAGGCAGAACCAGAGATAATCACCAGATCTCTATCCCCAGGTGAGCTGCAAGATATGAGAAAGGATTTAAACTGCCGGGATGGTGAGCACATTGTTGCTTGGCTGCTCCGATGCTGGGATAATGGGGCCAGTAGCATGGAATTAGAAGGGAAGCCAAGAAACTAGGATACCTGTCTAGGGAAGGGGGCATTGACAAGGCAATTGGAAAAAAGACACAAACCCTCAGCCTCTGGAGGCAACTTCTGTCAAGTGTGAAGGAATGGTACCCCTTCAAAGATGTTACCTGTCACCCAGGCAAGTGGACCACCACGAAGAAAGGTATCCAGTACATGAGGGAATTAGCTGTTCTGGAGGTGATTTATAATGACACCAATAATGATGATCTATCCACAGGCAGCTGGGAGAAGTCTCCCGATCTCTAGCCCTTGTTCTTATGGGGGATTTCAACCTACCAGATGTCTGCTGGAAGTACAACACAGCAGAGAGGAAGCAGTCTAGGAGGCTCCTGCAGTGCATGGAAGACAACTTCCTAACACAGCTGGTTAGTGAGCCTACCAGGGAAAGAGCCCCACTGGATCTGTTGTTTGTAAATAGAGAAGGGCTCGTGGACAATGTGTCAGTTGGAGGTCACCTTGGGTATAGTGATCGTGAAATGACTGAGTTTACTATCCTTGGAGAAGTCAGAAGGGTGGTCAGCAGAACTGCTACTTTGGACTTCTGAAGGGCAGACTTTGACCTGTTTAAAAGGCTGCTTGGAAGAGTTGTCACAGAGGCACCCCGAGGTTCACAGTATCACAGTATGTTTGGGATTGGAAGGGACCTCAAAAGATCATCTAGTCCAATCCCCCTGCTGGAGCAGGAGCGCCTAGGTGAGGTCGCACAGGAACATGTCCAGGCAGGTTTTGAATGTCTCCAGAGAAGGAGACTCCACAACCTCCTTGGGCAGCCTGTTCCAGTGCTCTGTCACCCTTACTGAGAAGTTTTTTCTCAAATTTAAGCGGAACCTCTTGTGTTCCAGCTTGATCCCATTACCCCTTGTCCTATCATTGTTTGCCACCGAGAAGAGCCTGGCTCCATCCTCATGGCACTCACCCTTTATATATTTATAAACATTAATAAGGTCCCCCCTTAGTCTCCTCTTCTCCAAACTAAAGAGACCCAGCTCCCTCAGCCTTTCTTCATAAGGGAGGTGCTCCACTCCCTTAATCATCTTCGTTACCCTATGCTGGACCCTCTCCAGCAGTTCCCTGTCCTTCTTGAACTGAGGGGCCCAGAACTGGACACAATATTCCCTATGTGGTCTCACCAGGGCGGAGTAGAGGGGAAGGAGGACCTCTCTCGATCTACTAGCCACCCCCCTTCTAATAGTTTAAGGGACAACAGGGTCCAAAACAACTTTTATTAAACCGGTGAGAAACAGGGTTTTAGCACTCCAAAAGTGACTTAAATACAGGTTTGGATATCAGTTGAGGAAAATTATTAAGGGGCAGCAACTAATACAACAGGCGGTCCACAGAGTGCATGCACATGGCTTCACCCAAAACAATGCCAGAGCCGTCCCTGACTCCGGGAGGAGTACACACTTGCCTAAACACGGTGCAGGATTATTTTAAAGAGATACACGTACTCGTAGTGAGTACGGAAAGTTAATACACTCGCAACTGTGCGAGGGTAAATTTATAATACACTCGCAATCCTGTGAGGGTTAATACATGTGCAAATGTGCACGGAATATTACACATGCTTATGTGGAAGCACAGGAGGAAAATACACTCGCGATTGTGCGAGGAAATAATTTATACATGTGCTCGTATTGAGCACGGAAAGTTGCACATGCAAATGTGCACGGAAAGTATAAATACACTCGCAATCCTGCGAGGAAAAATTTTACTCACACATGTGGCGGCAAGGCAAGCGGAGTCTCCATCCCAGGGAGGGGGGCTCTCGGCGGCAGCCTCTTGCTCATGCTCCAAGAGAACCGCAACAATGGGTGGAGTCTCGACGAGAGTCCTGTTTTTTATAGGCTGATCAGATCTGACTGTAGGCATTCCAGAAGCTTCTCTGCACCCCCACACTGGCTGTGGGGTGCCCCTGAAGCCTCCAAACATCCCCCACACTGGCCACGGGCACCCAGCGGCTCACTGGCGCCTCGGCACTCCCTTCTCCTAATGGCCCTGGCGAGGGTGCTCTGCGGCCAAACAAAAGAAGCTGTTAGCCTCAAACAGCAGAGAGAGAGGGAGATGTGCCTACTCCTTCCATACTGAAGGAGGGAGGGGGAGAGAGGGGGGGTTTGCATCCTGCCACAAGAGTCCCTTGGGAGATAGTCCTGAAGGACAAAGGAGTCCAGGAAGGGTGGTCTCTCTTCAAGAAGGTAATCTTAGAGGCACAGGAGCAGGCTGTCCCCGTGTGCCAGAAGGGGAGCTGGTGGGGAAGAAGGCTTGCTTGGCTGAATAAAGAGCTGTGACTGGAACTTAGGAATAAAAAGAGAATTTATAACCTTTGGAAGGAGGGGCAGGCTACTCAAGAGGAATACAAGAATTCTGTGAGGTTATGCAGGGAGGAAATCAGAAGGGCCAAAGCCCGATTAGAGCTGAGCCTGGCCACCGCTGTGCAAGGCAACAAGAAATGTTTCTATAAATATATTAGCAACAAGAGGAGGGCTAAGGAGAATCTCCATCCCCTGATGGATGCAGAGGGAAACATAGTGACAGAAGATGAGGGAAAGTCTGAGGTACTAAATGCCTTCTTCATCTCAGTCTTTAATAGTCAGAAAAGTTGTGCTCCAGGTACTCAGCCCCCTGAGCCAGAAGACAGGGATGGGGAGGAGAATGAAGCCCCAATAATCCAAGGGGAAATGGTTAACAATCTGCTAAACCACTTAGACACACACATGTCTATGGAGCCAGATAGGATACACCCAAGGGTGCTGAGGGAGCTGGTGGAGGTGAACACTAAGCCACTTTCCATTATCTATCAGCAATCTTGGCTAACTGGGGAGGTCCTAGTTGAATGGAAGTTGGCTAACGTGATGCCCATCTACAAGAAGGGTCAGAAGGAGGATCCAGGGAATTACAGACCTGTCAGTCTAACCTCAGTGCTGAGGAAGGTCATGGAGCAGATGATCTTGAGTAACATCACATGGCACATACAAGGGAACCATATGATCAGGCCCAGTCAACATGGGTTTATGAAAGGCAGGTCCTGTTTGACCAACCTGATCTCCTTCTGTGACAAGGTGACCTAACTAGTATATGAGGGAAAGGCTATGGATGTTGTGTAGGCTTCAGTAAAGCCTTTGGCACGGTATCCCACAGCATTCTTCTGGAGAAGCTGGCAGCTCATGGCCTGGATGAGTGTACTCTGCGATGGATAAAGAACTGACTAGAAGGCCGGGCCCAAAGAGCTGTGGTAAATGGAGCCAAATCCAGTTGGCGGACAGTCACAAGTGGTGTTCCCCAGGGCTGAGTATTAGGGCCGGTTCTTTTTAATCTCTTTATCAATGATCTGGATGAAGGGATTGAGTGCATCCTTAGTAAGTTTGCAGATGACACCAAGTTGGATGGGAGTGTTGACCTGCTGGAGGGTAGGAAGGCCATACAGAGGGATCTGGACCAGCTGGATTGTTGGGCTGAGGCCAATTGTATGAGGTTTAACAAGGCCAAGTGCTGGGTCCTGCACTTGGGTCATAACAACCCCAGGCAAAGTTACAGACTTGGGGAAGAGTGGCTGGAAAGCTGCCTGGCAGAGGGATCTGGGGGTGTTGATTGACAGCCAGCTGAATATGAGCCAGCAGTGTGCCCAGGTAGCCAAAAAGGCCAACAGCATCCTGGCTTGTATCAGGAATAGTGTGGCCAGCAGGACTAGAAAAGTGATTGTTCCACTGTACTCAGCACTGGTGAGGCCCCACCTTGAACCCTGTGTTCAGTTTTGAGCCCCTCATCATAAGAAGGACATTGAGGTACTAGAGAAAGTGCAGAGGATGTAAGAGTCGGTCTGAAGAACAGTATTTACCTCAACATTGCCATCCAGGACTTGGAGAATGTCCTGAAGAACTGTACAGAGACTTGGAGAAAAGGAACTGCATTGTACAGGACTTTCTGACCTGGGACTACAGGTAACAATAGCTGCTGTCCTGAAGATGGATTTCACCTGCTGCCTCAGCCAAACTTGCCCCGCCTCCTCCCTGTTACTAAGGCCAACGAAGAGGAGAATACACAGAGGCTCGCAGAGGGTCTTGAGGTCACGCAGCAGACAAGTAAGTGACCCCTGAACGTGAGGCATTGCAGGCGCAGACAAGTTCTGGCAATCGAAGTGGGGATTTTTTGGGCCTGTGCAGTTGTCTGGATTGTGAAACAAAGGTGGAGATTGGCCTCAATCCATGGGAGGGAGGAGGGGTTAAGAAGCATAAAAGATTGTCCTGACTGAACGTCATAGAGATCTCCCCATCAAAGGATCATGGATCACGACGGAGGACCAGCAGGACGCTGTTTCAGGAGCCGGGACCATAGGGACACCTTTGGACTCGTGGTGGTAGCTAACACTCTTTCCCCCTTTTTTTTAATTTCCTTTTTCTCCACTTTCTCTATCACATGCCACTTTATGGGCAAAATAATGAAGTTACACTGTTCGATTGAATTATAACCCCTTGGCATTTTGGTCACTTTAATTTTGTGCTTCAAGATCAAGGTAAACAAACCATCATGAGTCCATCACCGAATGGACTGTGACATTAAATTAGTGTCCCGGACAGGATTATGAGAAAACAGAGGAATGCAGGTAGTGTGTGGTCTGTAATAGGGGAAGGGTATTTTGCTCCAGCCACACCTGGCTATACACTTGATCAGTGAGAGGTGTCCAGAAAGTAAGGGGGGCAATTCAGATTTCCTGCACACCACACACGTGATACAGGGAATTAACATTTAAGAATTAACACTTAAAGAACTAACACTTAAGGAACTAAAGAGCTAACACTTAGAGAACTAACCCTTAACCCACAACATAATTAGCCTTGCTTAACTTTGTGTAACTTATTGTATGAGAAACAGGAGTTCGCTGATGCCTTACAAAGATAAAAAAATCTTGGGTGCATCCTTGGTGCATCCTTGGGTGAACTAGATTACAGAAACTTAGGCAAAGGACAGGAGATATGCCAGTTTTAACCAGCTCAGCAGTATGAGTCCCAACCAACTCATCACACTGGACCAAAGGTGACTGTGATAGAGAAGACGACTCCAGTTCACGATCACTGCGCAGGTGCAACCAGGAGGGGCCAGAGGTGGAGACTATGGAAATGGTCTCCCAGAACTCATTGTAATAAGAACCACCTTCTCAGGGACAGGTTATGAATATCTATAGGCATTCCTAGAACTTTCATGAATATGTAACACTTTACAGCATTTAACCAAGCTCACAGCTACTGGAAATTTGCACGTCTTAGGTGAAATTATTTCCCTGTGTGTCCAGTGCTGTAAATAAACATACCTCTTTACAATCTCACTGGTTGTAAAGTCATTTCCGTGCCTCATTTTGGTGAGTCAGCCAGGAGGGCATTCTGCTCAGCCGCATGAACAGCCAAGAATGGACGGCTTTGGTGCACCCCGAAGCTTTTTTTTCAGAAGACTTCCGCTCCCAGATGGTCATTGCAGGGGCAGACAAAAGACCTCCAGCGCTAACAGCAGATAAGGTATGTTGTAATAAAAATTGCATATAATTGCATTTTAACACAGAGAGCCAGTAAGTCATAAAGGGATGCCTTACGTGTGGCCAGGGTTTCCACAGTGGTATTTGGTGTAAAGAGGTACCTGGGAAGTGGGGGCTGCTGTCTGAGAGTCAGCCACTAGCGATCTTGGGAGTAGATCAAGCAACCCCGAGATTTCTGCATCCCACTTTCAGGAGTCAGGATGGACTTTTGCTAATGATTTTAGCAAGGGTGAAGGGTAATGCAGAAATCCCTCAAGTTACTTTTGCAGCTGCTGAAAAAGTAATAGTAAGTCTGTAACTGTGTGTTATCTTTTGTAAGTGCCCGGGCATTCCATGCATTTCATTCTAAGCACTATCTGAGATAGCTATCTGTCATAAAACCAACCAGCTGGTAAAAGTGTCTGTGTGCTGTATGAGTGTGTGCTAATTACAGTAATTACTGTTTAAATGTATAGCGGTATGCTTTAGCCTGTGATCTGTATAAAGCAGAAGATGAGCTTAAAACACCTTGATTTAAGTCATGTGTCATGAGTTAAATTACAGTGCACATGGTGTAAGAAAGTATATGCAGATATGTTTTTCACCCTCCGAAACCAGGGACATAATAACAAAATGGGAACCAGTTCCACTAAAATACTAAAATACCACCTTGCTCCCCTTAGGATGCATCCTTTACACATTAGAGTAACTTAGCGGGGAATCCTGATAAAAGAAAGTTTGAAACAAAATTGTATTCACTTGTGGCTTGAATGTGGGATTATAGCAGTTAATGGCAATTAATGTTGTTCTGTAGAACTTGAGAAAAATAGGATGAAGCACAGTACTGTAAGTTAATTTGCTCTTATTGTTATCTAATAATTTTGAGACCAGAAAAGGATTTAAGTTGTTAAACTCTGCTTCATATTGAATTTATGTGCTAGTCGGAGATATGGAAAAAGGAATAAACTAAATATTATGATGGATGTGAGCTTGGGAGAGGTTGTATTTAAAAGTGGTTTAAAAGTGACTACAATATGAACTGAATTGGATCTAGGAAAATGGAAATAATGGACTTAAGTTTAATATGCTGTTTTTCTGATATCTGTAAGAAGCTGCAAAAGGTAAATGGGACTGAGGAATGTAACTATTGCTGAGCCTCTCGCACCTGAAATGGTGCAAGTTCCCCTTAGAGAAGTTACAGAAACTGAGAGCAACAGAAAGTAGAAATTTGGAAATGCTGTTACATGAAGCTTGGAGAGTATTTAAAGGAAGATTGTCAAAAGGATAGGGAACTAAAGAGGTTGGAAGGCTTTAGAGAGATATCAATGTATATTGGGAAAATGAATGTCAGGGAAGATATAGAGGTAGTAGTCAGAGAGAGAATTAGATAGTAGCAAGTTTTGAAAAGACTGACAGGAACCTGGAATGAACAAAACCAAGTGGAATTTTTGTAGATTGACAATAAGTAATGATTACATAGTAGGTAAAGGGAGCCACTGGCCAAAGTGGAAGGGCGCATTTTTGTGAACCTCTGAAATACAAACTGGGTAAACAAGTAGGCATTCGTAAATTTTTATATATATTCGTAAATTTTTATATATATTTTCCCCGAAACCTCTTTTGGGGAGAAATCTGTTGGAACAAATGGGTGCAGTAATCAGATTTGAAAAAGGAGAAATTACTCTGGAGGTAAATGATCATCAATATATGCAAATAATGGGCTTGCTTTTAGCAACTGTTCCCACAGAAGGCAAGATTAATGAAGAAGTTGTGAACCAAGCGTATCCTGGGGTATGGGCTACTGATGTGCTTGGAAGGGCCAAAATTGGCCCACCTGTCGAGGTAAGGATAAAGGGAGGACAGGGAAGGAATTCGGCTGGTAACAGAGAAATTCCTGCAAGTCAGGTTATTAAAGGAATGTGAGTCCAGTTATAACACCCCTATATTGCCTGTCTGTAAGCCGAACGGGTCATATTGGGTGGTTCAGGACTTATGACCTATAAACAAAATAACAGAGGACCTCTACCCAGTGGTAGCAAATCCATACACCCTTTTGACTGTATTAACCCTGGTTTGATTTGGTTTACTGTTTTAGATTTAAAAGATGCCTTTTTGCCTCCCTCTCCATGAAGCCAGCCAGAAAATATTTACATAAAACCCAGCTCACATGGATGGTGTTGACACAAGGATTTAAGAACAGCCCGACAAGCTGTCCTGGTTTTGTTAAAAAACAAGTTTCTCTTTCAGTGAATTTTTCCTGTCAGCTAAAGCCTTCATATTAACTGCATTTTCCTGGAGAACCAGACACATGTTTTGGTAAACCTAGCAATGGAATGCAAACTTATTGATAAGCACGGAGGGACATCTCACGAGAGGGGCAACGAGAAACAAGTGAGCAAGAAACTGACCAACTGTGTATAACATTCCATTCACGTGAATACTTCATATAAAAGTGGGAGATCACGAGGATCTCGTTCCCTTTTGCCCTTTTCCCTTCTGCTTATGGCCAACATTAGGAGAGGACCTTGCGAGTCGTCCCTGCGAACTGAGGCCTAGTGAGAGACTGAATCCAGCTCCGATTGGCTGCAGAGTCTAATCCAGGACTTTGGTTGCCGGCTCTGCAGTTGCTGAGACTTTCAAGATTGGTTTTGTATATTTTGTATTATTTTCTCTATTCTTATTAGTAGCATTAGTAAAACATCTTTAATTTTTTCCAACTCTCTTCTCTCTGTCCTTCTTTTCCTCCCAATCACCTCTCCTTAGTGGAAAGGGGGGAGAGGGAGGGGGAAGTGTGGGGGGGGAGAGGGGGTTAACAATACATCTGCCAGGGTTTTATTGTCACCCCGCAATCTTAACCCTTTACACAAGCTAAAGATCTTGAATCTTGGGAAGCCCCCTTTCATGAAGGACAGATGCTACAATATGTGGATGACATTTTGATCACTACCAGAACAAAGGAGACATGCATAACCTGGACTGTAAATTTATTGAACTTTTTGGGGCTCCAAGGATACTGGGTATCACAGAAGAAAGCCCAGATGATACAGCAACAGGTGACTTATCTAGGTTATGAAATTAGTGCAAGGCAGAGGACCCTAGGACAGGCTCGAAAGGAGGCTGTATGCCAAACTCCAAAGCCTCAAACTGTAAAAGAATTATGGACCCTTTTTGGGCATGATAGGGTGGTGCCGGTTGTGGATTTATAATTATGGATTGCTTGTCAACCCATTGTATGCACTAATAGCCACAGATCAGAAACACCTGCAATGGAATAAAGAAGCTACATGAGCCTTTGAAGGACTCAAAAAGGCTTTGATATCAGCCCCTGCTCTAGGACTCCCAGATGTGAGTAAACCATTTTTTCTATTCTCTCACGAGAAGCAGGGAATAGCCTTGAGTATACTGGCACAGGATCTTGGCCTGCACCGATGAGCAGTGGCCTATTTCTCCAAACAATTAGATGCAACTGCAAGAGGTGGCCTGGATGCCTACAGACAGTTGCAGCAGTGGTACTGAACATACAGGAGGCCTGGAAATTTACCATGGGTCAGAAAATGACTGTGCCAGTATCCCACACAGTGTCTATGGTTCTAGAAGCAAAAGGGGGACACTGGCTTCCCCCCAAAAGATTTCTCAAATATCAGGCTAAATCATCATTACTAACATTGTCAATCCAGCTTCTTTCCTCAGCGGAAACATTGGAGAATCAGTTCATCATGATTGCCTGGAGACCATCGAAGCAACATACTCCAATCGGCTAGATCTAAAGGACAGTCCTATGGAAAACACTGAGAACTGCTTCATGGATGAAAGCAGCAATATCCTGAACACTGAAAAACATGCTGGTTACGCTATAGCCATGAAGTGATAGAATTTGGACCTCTGCCTAAAAGTATTTCTGCACAAAAGGCAGAAATAATCGCCCTTACTTCTGCTCTGAAACTAGCTCAAGGTATAACTGTGAACTTTTATACAGACTCTAAGTATGCTTTCAGGGACATGCATGCGCACAGAACAATTTGGAAAGAAAGAGGACTTTTGAACTTTCAAGGCAAACATATCAAACATGCAGAAGAAATATTGGAAGCTCAAGTTCCTAAGAAGGCGGCAATCATGCATATCAAGACACTCCATAAAGTGAGCTCGGAAACGGAAAAAGGGAATGCGCTGGCGGACAGAGAGGCAAAATTGGCAGCTAAACAAAAGGTAAAAGTAGAAAGTGCCCTAGTCCCCAGTGGGCAGGTCTCTTCAGAAGGTGTGGCAGGATGCAACCCCCCCCCCCACCTCCCTCCTTAAGTATGGAAGGAGTAGGCACATCTCTCTCTCTGCTGTTTGAGGCTAACAGCTTCTTTTGTTTGGCCGCAGAGCATCCTCGCCAGGGCTATTAGGAGAAGGGAGTGCCGAGGCGCCAGTGAGCCGCTGGGTGCCCGCAGCCAGTGTGGGGGATGTTTGGAGGCTTCAGGGACACCCCACAGCCAGTGTGGGGGTGCAGAGAAGCTTCTGGAATGCCTACAGTCAGATCTGATCAGCCTATAAAAAAACGGGATTCTCGTTGAGACTTCGCCCATTGTCGCAGGTCTCTCGGAGCGCGAACGAGATGCTGCCACCAAGACCCCCCCTCCCTGGGATGGAGACTCCGCTTGCCTTGCCGCCACGTGTGTAAGTAAAATTTCTCCTTGCAGGATTGCGAGTGTATTTATACTTTCCGTGCACATATGCATGTGTAACTTTCTGTGCTCAATATGAGCACGTGTAAAACTAATCCACACATAATCGCGGGTGTATTTTTCCTCCCGTGCTTCCACATAAGTATGTGTAACTTTCCGTGCACATTTGCACACGTACTTTCCGTGCTTAATACTAGCACGTGTAACTTTCCGTGCACATTTGCACGTGTAACTTTCCGTGCTCAATATGAGCATGTGTATAAATTATTTCCTCACACATTCACAAGAGTATTTTCCTCCCGTGCTTCCACGTAAGCACGTGTAATATTCCGTGCACATTTGCACGTGTATTAACCCTCACAGGATTGCGAGTGTATTATAAATTTACCCTCGCAGAATCGTGAGTGTACACATTCCGTACTCACTACGAGTACGTGTATCTCTTTAAAATAATCCTGTACTGTGTTTAGGCAAGTGTGTACTCCTCCCGGAGTCAGGGACGGCTCTGGCATTGTTTTGGGTGAAGCCACGTGCATGCACTCTGTGGACCGCCTGTTGTATTAGTTGCTGCCCCTTAATAATTTTCCTCAACTGATATTTGAACCTGTATTTAAGTCACTTTTGGAGTGCTAAAACCCTGTTTCTCACCGGTTTAATAAAAGTTGTTTTGGACCCTGTTGTCCCTTAAACTAACCTCAGAGTGCCTCCGTGACAGAAGGTAAGCCAGAGTATACTAAGGAAGACCGGAAACTTATAGGTTTAGAGGGATCATATAATGCGGAAGGGTGGGCTCACACCCCACAAGGAAAACTTATTGTTACCTCCTATTTAGTTTGGCCTTTAGTAAGGGAAGAGCACAGAAAGAGACATTGGGGAGCAGGAGCACTATAGCAACATTTGATAAAAAATAGTAGCTAGAAATTTGTATACTACTGTAAGACAAGTGACACAGCAATGCGATCTTTGCCTCCAGACTAATCCTAAGAATATACTCAAGCCAGAAATGGGTCAAATTGGGAAAGGAAATGGACCTGGGCAACAATGGCAAATTGATTTTTCGGAGCTCCCAAGAAAAGGAGGGGTGCCAATATTTGTTGGTACTCACTGATACCTTTTCAGGTTGGCCAGAAGCATTCCCTACCAGAACAGCAAAAGCTTGGGAAGTAACTAACACGAAAGAATACCAAGGTTTGGAGTCCGAGCTGTTATATCCTCTGATAGAAGACCATATATTTTATTTCAAAAGTTATACAGTAAGTCAGAGAATAGACTGGCAACTATATACTCCGTAGGGGACTTCTTATATACAGTAAACAACTTAACAAAATTGGGAAAAGTGTTTGGGACTAGGAGTAGGGGTCTGGATGGGCCAGTACATAACATCCAATTGGGAGATTATGCGTATGTGAAGTCTCTTGCAGAAAAGACTTTGGAACCACAATAGGAAGGTCCATTTCAAGTTCTCCTGACATCTTTCACTGCTATCAAGATTAAAGAACAGAACGCCTGGATCCATCATTCTAGAGTGAAGAAAGCCTGCAAAGCACCATGAAGGGTAAGCCAGGTGCAACCTGGAAAATTGTATTTCTTATGGTCATAGCCTTAGCACATGGGTGGGATGAAAATTGGCATGGGCGAGATCTGAATAAAACCATGGGGGGACGCTTTAAATTGGTGCTTTGGAATCAAACCAATCAGAGTATATATATTACATTGCCCACTTCTGCAGAAGAGAGTTTTAAATTTGTAGTAATTAACCAAAATCTTTCTGAAATTCTATCAAAGAAATTAGGTTATGTCCACCTTGACATGTTTTGGTCCTTCTGGACCTTCTGGGTGACCTTTTGGTCCCTGTGGTCCTCTTGGTCCTTCTGGGTGACTGGCCCGGGTGGCACTTAATACATTGGCGAGAAGAAACCCAAAAGAGAAGACAAATGCTACAACTGCAGTGAGCGGGGTCACCACGCCAAAGAATGCAAGCTCCCGTCACAGCCCAAAAGATGACATTTCTGCCAGTCGCCAGCTGCCCCAAAAGAGCTTAGCAGTGCAGCAGAAAAACATTGGGAGCCTGACTTTTGCATTAACATTAAAAATCTATTTGTTCTTTGAAGGACAGAGATGGGTTTTCTCAGGAAGAAGTAGCCTTCTTACCTGTGGTCAGAGAAAACATAGATAAAGCATCATCATATTAGTAAAAGAATTTACTAACCTCTTAGAAAAGGGGGCATTGATACAGGGAATTAATATTTAAGAATTAACACTTAAAGAACTAACGAGCTAACACTTAGCTAACCCTTAACCCACAACACAATTAGCCTTGCTTAACTTTGTGCAACTTATTGTATGAGAAATGGGAGTTTGCTGACACCTTGCAAAGATAAAAACCTTGGGTGCATCCTTGGGCAAACTAGATAACAGAAACTTGGGCACAGGACAGGAGATATGCCAGTTTTAACCAACTCAGCAGTCTGAGTCCCAAACAACTCATCACATCAGGCCAAAGGTAACCATGTACAGAGAAGATGACTCTCGTTCACGATCACTGCGCAGGTGCAACCAGGAGGGGCCAGAGTTGGAGACTATGGAAATGGTCTCCCAGAACTCATTGTAATAAGAACCACCTTCTTGGGGACAGGTTATGAATATCTATAGGCATTCCTAGAACTTTCATGAATATGTAACACTTTACAGCATTTAACCAAGCTCACAGCTACTGGAAATTTGCACGTCTTAGGTGAAATTATTTCCCTGTGTGTCCAGTGCTGTAAATAAACATGCTTCTTTACAATCTCAAAGGTTGTAAAGTCATTTCCGGGCCTCACATGCCTCGGTGTAGAGCACTCTAAAGTCAAGTTGAGGGCTGTCTCTTGGATTCAAACCAAAAGATCTCAAAGTGCAAAAAGGGGTGTTGTTCTCATGTTGATGAGAATTGTCTGCTAGGGAGAATGAAGGGGCAATCTTGTGTGTTTGTGTAACTAAGGTGAGCCTTCCCATAGCAGATTTTTGGCCCCTTCAACCACTCGGGAAAGAGAAGGGCAACACAGCAGTAGCTGTGGGTTCGTGTAACTAAGTTGAGCCTTCCCAAAGTGGGTTTGGTCCCTTCATAATAAGAATAACTGAAAAACCTGATAAACAAGATTTTTTGTTAGCGAAAGATCAAGACTCGTTCTACACACTTTTAGCAAAATATGGGGCTCCATACCTGGAGAAAACTGGGCTTGTGATAATTGGGCTAATTTACCGAGTGTAGCGAACTGAGTGATTTCTCTACAGACTAAGTCTAAGTTTAGATCAAGTAAGGACAAAGCTATAGTCTGTGCTGTATTAGGAGCCAGCCTGGTCGCAGCGATTGAAGATCACCTCAGGCGATGTAGTAATGAAAGAAAAATTTTAGAATCCATTTAAAATCTGGTGCAGATTTTGCAAAAAAACAACCTCCAATTTAGAACTACAATTAGAAAAAGAGAGGGAAGAAAACCGCTCATTAAAAGCTACTCTAAAGGAGCAATGTTTAAAAAATACACAAGTGTTGAGGGAGTGGGAGCTAGAGGAGAAAAGTATCCGACAAATAAATCAAATTTACCCTCAGAAAGAATTGGAGAAGGTGAGAAAACGTTATGAGGAATACCCACACGTGAGACCCTTAGTGAAAACTGAATATTTTTATGCAAATAAAGAGGATACTGACCCTCACATTACAACTAAGAAAACACCTTACACGGCCACCAAGCTGGCCAAACTAAAAAGTATGATTGCCTCCCTAAAGAATCTGAAACAGAGTACGTGTGGTGCATATCCCTAACTGGGGGATGTGGAGGGGTTTTGATAGATAAAGATATGTTGTTGAATTAGTCAGGCTTAAAGGAATCTCAAGGCCGCTTCGAGAAGCTGAGAACAGAATCTGCTGTGAGAAAGAGGGGCATTCCTCAATCAGCGGGGTTCTGGCGTGGCGTGAATCATCGGACGTATCATCAGTGAGACTCCAGCGCATGGACAGCCTATGATACTCATTTAGCGAATCCATGCTTGGAGCGTGGACGCGTGATTAGAATATAGTTGCATATATAAGGAGGCTGGTTTCTGTAATAAATGGCTTTAGCGTGATTCACATTGAATCGAATTGTTTGCTGAGTCCTTTATCGCTCCAACAAATGGTGACCCCAACGTGATACTCTGAACGGCGTACCACTAAGATCGGGGAAAAGCCTGGAGCGGCCCAGCCGGAGGCGGATCAGCTGGACTGAGAACCGGGCAGAGGTGTACGGATGTTCCGCAGATAAATTTTGTTGAAGAAGGCCCCGGAAAAGGTGAGCGGCTGGGAGCAGGAGGAGGGAAAAGTGAAGTTATGGGGCAAAATATATCCTCGAGGAAGAAGCTATAGTTAAACTCCTCCTGCATATTCTCTCTATGAGAGGACTTAAATAGGAAGAAAGTAACATATGTAGACTATTAATTCAGTATAGAATTAATGGCTACCCGGGAGAAAATGAGAAGGCTTTTAAACGTTAACTTTGGGACGATAAAGGGCAGAAATTATGGAATAAGGTCAGCAATGGAGATGATAAAGTAAATCATTAGCGACTACATGGAAGCTTATAATTTCCACCTTAAAAGACTTTAAGGCTGAGCGGGCTGCCGTTGCCGGAATTTTTCTAGCGTTGCAGCCTGATAACAAACGTAAAAATGACTGTGAAGTTTACCCGGATCGTGTCTTTTGACCCCCTCCCCACTCCATCCCCTGTTGTGCTGTCGGCACCCCTGATGATACAGCAGTCGGGGGCGGAGGGAGGAAAATTACCAAGTGGATGGACTCCTATACCATTACCCGACTCTAGAGAGATCAAGAAGTCCAAAGGACTGGAGTCAGACAATTTGTCAAAAGAACTGCTGAAAGCTGAGAATGCTAAAGTCGTAAATAAGTGGAATATCAGTCCTTTTACTGATTCGTGTCCGCCTTTACCACCTTCTACCCCTCTAACTCCTACAAAAGAGCAGAAGGAGTCGCCGGATAAGAACTGGGCAAAAGAACTGTGTGAAAGATAAGATCAGCTATTAGCGAGTGAATCCAACAGTCAGCAATGCGGTCATGCT
This sequence comes from Columba livia, assembly GCF_036013475.1. Lineage (NCBI taxonomy): Eukaryota > Metazoa > Chordata > Aves > Columbiformes > Columbidae > Columba > Columba livia. Next base: position 13,114,014 of record NC_088641.1, on the reverse strand, counting down.
GATTGTGACGGGAAAGGGGATGCGCCTGGGGACTCAGGTTATATGAATAATTATGATGCTAGAAAGTATTGGCGAGAATGTGCATTGTTCCGCACCCCCGTGTTACTAATGATTCTCCAGCACCGTTCAAGTCCGTGTTATCTGATGACTCGGAAGAGGATGAGGGTTTGAAGCATTTTTCTTGAAAAGTTAAGTATGTGTACGAGTTGCCCCGAGATCAAATAAGAACCATGAAAAACTCAAGCAAAATTAGACCTATGCAATGTAACAGCTATAGATCATTTAGAACAGAACAATGGGGATTCATTGAAAGGGGCAGGTATCCCACAACTCCTGGAAGAGACACTAATTGACACACCACAACTACAGGCACGATAAGTTTCTGAAATCCTGAGGCAGTCAACAGATCTTGCATATCAAGCTATGAGAGAGGTGCCTGAAATCAACAAAGCAGCCAAATCATTTGCAACTATTAATCAGGGTCCCAATGAGAATTACATGCAATTTATTGACCACCTTCAAGAGGCCATCAGTAAGCAGGTCGAAAACTTAGAAGCTAAGGAAGTACTACTGCTGAGATTAGCAGTAGAGAATGCTAATGTTTGCTATCAACATGCTATTTGCGAGTTTTACAGTACATATTATGTACTCCTGTGTATTGCCTCTCTGAAAATCAAGCAGCTTGTCAGGAATGTGAGTTAATTGTTTTACTAGTTGTTTTTAAGTGTGTCGTAAAACCTTCTCCCCGCTTTTCCCATTCACGCTGCAACCATCCCTGTGCCTTCCTCCCCTCCTCCCCCTCCCTCCCTCCCTCTTCTCAAGGTTTTTACTTGCAAGATGGGGTCAGGAATAATTGTTTTCAGTTGTGTTCCTAAAAAATCAGTATTGGGAGGTGTTTTAAAACTTAGGAAAGCACTCGGAATTATAAGGAAGGAAGATCTTGTTAAATATTTAAATCAGTGTTGGCTGCTGTATAAGTTAAATGATTGGGAAAAGTGTCCGGAGAATAGAATCTTGTTGCAATTAATGTTGTTTTTGAGGCCAGAAGAGCAGGACGAAATAAATCTCTACAAGAAATCATTAAATAATTTCAGACAGTTTTACAGGCGGGGCGATTTGAACTTCAACAAGCTGAGAGAGTTAACTAATAACACACAGGTCAGAAAACTTGTTGAAGTCTGCAAGATGCTTTCATTATTAACCTGTTTTCTTTGTGGGTATCTGTTTAAGCATGTTGCAATTTTGGTAGGTCTTTGCTACATGGTACGATAGGTTCGCAGTCTGTTAAATCATGAGAATCCGTTGACTCAAAATGTGCATTTTGTGATAATACAGAAGATCATGAGTAATTTAGTTCTTTACTGCGTGAATGCGATGGTAAAATTTTGCGTGTAGGAGCTGTTATTTTTCCCTCCAGCATGCTACCTTTATTCCAGCATTCAGACTTGTGCAACTCTGTGACAGGCTGTGTCTCATCTCGGTGTGCTGGATTTGGCTTTTCCATATGCACACCATGTAAAGAATCCTGGTTTTGGAATAACAGCTGTAGCGCACCAGATGAGACACTAAAAAAACCAAACCAAACCAAAAAACCAAAACGGAACAAAAAAAAAAAAAAAAAAGGCCTTGCCCAGTCCAGCTCGCTGCGGCGGGGGGGGGGCAGGTGCCGATGGGGCTCCAGCACGCACTGACCTGTTTTGTCAGGGAGACCCAGAGGTACCTCCACCTGGCTGAGCAGTAAGCGGCCCAAAGGTGCAATGCAAAAATTGAGATATTGTCTTAAATTAGTGTGACTGTGATCCATCTGCTTATTTGAACTGGGTATTTGGTTTTCACATCTGAGCTCAGTATTTTAGTTTGCATATTCATATTTGGTCCCAAAAGAATCTTGTTTGGGGAGATAATTACAAAATGGGGACCGGTTCCATTGCTAAAATTCTACCTTGCCCCCCCTTAGGATGCATCCTTACACATTAGAGTAATTGCTTATATTGTTAGAAAAGCATTTAAATTGTTAAAATGCTATGATAGATGTGAATTTGGAAGAAGTTGTATTTAAAAGTTGCTAGAATATTAATTGATTTGGATCTAGGAAAATAGAATAATGGATTTATGTTTATTATACTGGTTTATACTGTTTTTTGACATCTCTAAATTGTAAAAGGTAAATGGAGCTAAGGAATGTAACTATTGCTGAGCTACTTGAAATTGCATATAAACTGTATTATGGTTGGAATGAAATGGGAAAACAAAAGGGCAAAATATCCCAGGCCTGTGTGCAGCTCATTGTAACTGAGAAGTTTCCCAGAGCCTCCTACTTCGTACCAGCCATTATGCCAGCTGCGTGACCTTGGTTATATCGAAACTGCAGCAAGAAGAGAAAGAAAAAAAAAAAAAATATGGAAAAACCTGGATGCCCGCTTTTAAAGCAGTGAAAGGGGGGGTTCTCTCTCCCCTCCACTGCAGTGATGTAATACTGAACGGAGCAGTCCGAGGGTGAAGTTTAAAGGCATCCTTAGCAGACCCATAGTTCTAATGAAACTGGAGAATTAAACCTTTGTTGATAGACTTATTCTGTGGTAATTAGTTGTAAGAGACTTTTTAGTAAATTCACCATGCTAATTTTTGAGGTCATGGGAGAGAATGAAAGAAAGGCCGTTTTTTGAGACCAATAGAATGCCAAATTTGGAACAAAGTTTTAATACATGAATTCTTATAGTTGCCAGAAAGTCCTATACCTCTCTTAGGTTAAGATTTGTTAAGTAAATTGTAAGCTCAAATAACGTTTTCTGAGAATTCTGTTTAGTTGCATGGCCTACAAGAAGCTGCTGGGATGGTGCAGATCTGCTTGCTGCAAGTGAGAAATCTCCAAGGAAATTTCGAATGCTGTATTTCCACTAGTATTAACAGCCAATGTTTCGATAAAGCAAATACTACACTGAGAAATCTGAAACAGGACTTCGATCTGGTAAGGGAAAACAATATCCAATAAACATGACAGCCAAAATGGAGTTAGAAACTTTGAGGAATGAATTTATGACAACTTTACAGGCTGACTGCATTCGATCGGACTTGCAGATTTGTCTATGAAACAACCTGTGGCTATTGTGGGACAGTATGATGAGAATGCTAACAGACTGATATACCAATTGTCACTCTAATCAAGAAAATGCAGGGAATGAATTTAAGTCTTAATAGGCCATGATCCTTTTGTCATATATGTACCATTTGTGAAATTTAGTTCTGATTTTTTTTTTTTTTATTTGTAATCTATGTCTTTGTAAATTGCACTTGCTGGTTTTCTTAACAGCACAGCTTTTGGCATGCCTAAATGTAAATTGCTGCAGAACCTGCAAGTCTTTAACATCAGGTCACAGACCATACTTGTATCTGGTCTGATCCTACATACTTGCACAGTTTTTGTTGATGGTTTTGGGAAGTCTCATAAAGCTGTAGTGGTTTGGTGTGAAGATAACAATTGGCATCATTCTGTAAAAACTATTGAAGGTTCAACCCAATTAGCAGAACTTGGCACAGCTTTACATTACTTAGAGCTTTTTAAGAAGGAACCTCTAAATTTGATTTGTGATTTTGAGTACGTAGTCAAGATCCAACGTATGTATCTGGTTCTGAACTTTTTTGTTTGTTTTTATAAAAAAAAGGGGGGAAGTAGGGGAAACACCACAAAACCAATTGTCAAAAGCATTGTATGTGATGAAATACTTTGCAAGTATGACCCAAAACCATGCTAAATCAGAAAGAACCTACATTAGTTATGGTCAGATTACTAGTCAATGAAAAAGGCCTCATCAATTGATAACCTGGGGAAAAGGTTATGTTTGTGTCATTACAGGCCGAGGACTGAAGTGGATTCAACAAAGATTCAACGGATGCAGATGGACAGGAGGGAGATAAGTTGTGAGGACTGTTTCAGATGTAAACCATGGATCCTAATGCAGTGTTATAGATGCTCACAGACCTGGTGGTCTAGAAGCCTATTAGCAAGCAGATGGTGTACCTTCTGTGGAGAATGGCAATTTGAACAATCAGCAGGAGATCCAAAAGGGTGATATTACACTTAGATAGTCAATGCATAGATAAGGTAAAATTATGAGATATCCCTACCATAGTAATCTAAGTTTAGCAACTGATAAAGTTTTAGAAGGAATATTAAGGTTAAGCTATTGATCTTTTAAATAGGTTAAGATAACTTTTAAGATATTAATTCAATTATTAGTATATGCTGATGGTATTAAGTATGTTACTCTATAAACTGCGCAGTTATAAATCTTTTAGGAATTTAAGAGAAAATATTGTATTAACTTGTCTGGTTATTTTGAATCTATTAAAATAGTGTGTTAATAAGGTTGTCATAATAGAATTAAGGTTTTAAGAATAGGCAGGTAGTTGTTTGATCTTATTAAGTAATGTTTAACTGCATTATATGTAATTGCTATTATGTTGTTGATCACGTGTTCTGTGTTGCAGTACATTTCAAAAATGATGCACCGTGTGGTTAAAGGGGCCTGACTAATTCAAGAACAGAAAGGGGGAAGTGTGGAGGGGTTTTGATAGATAAAGATATGTTGTTGAATTAGTCAGGCTTAAAGGAATCTCAAGGCCACTTCGAGAAGCTGAGAACAGAATCTGCTGTGAGAAAGAGGGGCGTTCCTCAATCAGCGGGGTCCTGGCGTGGCGTGAATCATCGGACGTATCATCAGTGAGACTCCAGCGCATGGACAGCCCATGATACTCATTTAGCGAATCCATGCTTGGAGCGTGGACGCGTGATTAGAATATAGTTGCATATATAAGGAGGCTGGTTTCTGTAATAAATGGCTTTAGCGTGATTCACATTGAATCGAATTGTTTGCTGAGTCCTTTATCGCTCCAACAGGGGGAGACCAAATTCAGTTAAGTGAACAAGAAGCAAATGGATACTGGGGGCATGGAGTTTTCTTAACAGCTGGTGACAGACGTGCCCCATGGTCCCTAACCAGCGAGCTGCTTATTGGGCTGGAAGGTTAAACCCTTTAGATAGAGGAGAGCCCCTGACAATCACTGGCACACCTGATCAGTTACTAGAAAGTGTGCACAAAGCAGCCTCCTTGCAAATGGTACATGAAAGAAAATTGATTCCTGAATGTGAATCCCCAATGATGCTGCCAGTGAATCCTGACATGATAACTCCCTTGATAAGGGGACTTCCAGAGTCACTTAAACCTACAGGGATTAACCATCAAAGGACAATCACATTGATGAGCCCAGTAGAAAGGTTGGTAGGTTTGATTAGAGGCCAGGGTACCAGGAGTGGGGACCAGAGGGATGGAGCTGATACTACCATTGATTCACTCTTTACCCCTGCCCCGACTTCCCCCAAGCAATCAAATACTAAAAAGGTGTGGACGTGGGGGGAAGTAGCACAAGAACTGATAGATTATAATAGGAAATATGGCCCTGTAAAAATCCCAGAAGAAAGGTCGAGAGGAATCCGTCATATTGAAGTCAAGAATCTGCTTCTCTCTACCGGTACTGCTGCTGCTACCGGTGCTCTGAGAAAGGAGCATCCGCATATTAAAATAGGAAAGGGAGAACAGCCTAAGATCCAACAACAATTGTGGTTTTTGGGAATTAAAAAGGGAGTTCCCAGAGATATAATGGAGGGCTTACCCCTTAATAAACTGAGTAAACTGGTATCAAGGTCGCATAATCCAAAAGAACATTCACAGAGCATGAAAGAAGTCCTACCCATTATATCCTCAGCTCCCTCCCCCACCGAGAATGACAGTCTCTCCCAGGAACAGGGAAACTAGAACCTCCATTCCCTAGTAGTGGGCAGGGGAACGGAGGATGGATTTATATCCAACAGCTCACACATACAAAAGGGGGAGATTTATTTATCACAGCTATAGTGGGTCCTAAGCGTGCACCTGTAACCTTTTTAATCAATAACAGTGCACAGATTTCTGCTCTAAGTGAGGAAGATGCTAAAAGGTGTGAGGTTTCTCCCTTGAGGCAATGTTTTTGTGTCCTCAGTGCTTTAGGGTCAACAGAAGTTATGAAGGTTGCTTGGGTACAATTGATATTGTCGGGTGATGAGAGCACAGTCACTATCAAGATGGTGATTGGGGACATTACGAACAGCTTGCTAGGTATGGATACCCTTAAGGGAAAATAGTGGGAAGATTCAAAAGGATTGTTGTGGACCTTTGGAACACCGCAGCTACATGTCAGATTACTGCAAGCTGCACCCCCACTCCCATATAGACAAGTTACGAATGTTAAACAATACCCCCTTCCCCTGGGTGCCAAGGAAGGTATCAAACTGGTTATACAAGAAATGTGAGAACAAGGAGTTGTTATAAATACCCATTCTCCTTTCAACTCTCCGGTGTGGCCAGTTAGAAAACCTAACGGGATGTGGCAACTTACAATAGATTTTTGGTGGCTGAATGCCAACACGGATCCTTTAACCGCCGCGGTCCCCAATCTGGCTGAACTAATAACCATGATACAGGAAAAGGCTCATCCAATCATGGCAACAATAGATGTTAAAGACATGTTTTTTATGATACCATTGTGATCGGAGGACAGAGATCGTTTTGCTTTTACATGGGAAGGACAACAATTCACTTTCACTCAGCTTCCCCAGGGATACAAACATTCTCCCACATTGGCTCATCATGCTTTAGCCCAGGAGCTAGAAAAAATACTCAAACCCGAAGGCATAGCTGTTTATCAATACATTGATGATATTCTTGTGGGAGGGAACGAAGTAACAGAAGTGGGGGCAACCCAACAGAATATAATTTCACATTTGGAAAATCTGGGCTTGCAAATTCCCCCCAAAAAGGTCCAAAAGCCCTCTGGGTTCTACTTGTCAAGTACACAAGACTAAACAACAATTAGTATGATATATGTGTTTTTGTACACCCCAGCTACAAGTCACTTGAGTGTTTACAATCATCCTTGCCAATCTGCCATTAGATTCCCGCAGATATCAGATTAGTCAGACAGGACTTTCCCTTTGTGAACCCATGTTAACTGTGCCTGATAATTGCATTTTTTTCCAGAAACTGAGGTTAGACTAACAAGTCTGTATTTCCCTGCATTTTCCCTCACATCCTTCTTGTAGACTGAAATAACATTGACTAGCTTCCAGTCAGCAGGGACCTCCCCAGACTCCCCAAGACTTTTGGTAGATGATCGAGAGGGGTCCTGCCATAACCTCCACTAGCTCCTTTAGTACTCTGAGATGGATCCCATCAGGCCCCATAGACTTGTGAACATTAAGTCAATACAGGTGGCCCCTTACAATTTCCAGAAATGGCAAGTCACTGTTCCTGCACTCCAACTGAGAGGACTGAACAGCCCAAGGTCTATCAGTGTTATTCAAGACTGAGAAAAAAAAAAAGCATTAAATTACTCTGCTTTTTCCTATTAGTCAGGTGACCATCATCAAGTATTGATCCAATGTTTACTTGCTGTTAACATACTTTAAAAAGCTTTTTTTGTCTGACACAAAACCAGCCAGTTTCCAACTCTAATTGAGCTTTGGCCTTCTGTGTCTTCTCCCTGAACATATGGCTCTGTAATCTTCCTGCAAAGCCTGACTTTGCTTCCACAGATCATACAGTTTCTTTTTCCTCTTGAGTTCGAAGAGGAGTTCCCTGTTCAGCCAAGTTGGTTTTCTGCCCCAGTTGCTTGACTTCTGATACAGTGGGATTGCCTGCTCCTCAGCTTTTAAAAGGTGGTTCTTCAAAACTGTCCAGCACTCATGTACTCCTAAGCCCTCAAAAGCAGATTCCCAGGGTACTCTGCTAAGTAGCTCCCTGAATAGCTTAGTTTGCTCTCTTGAAATCCAGGGCAACAACTTTGCTGACCTTTTTTCCTTTTTTTTTTTTGGTAGTTATACAGACAGCTCTAGAAATGCTCAACCTCTCCTTACCAGAAAGTATATATTTTTAAAACAGAAGCATGACTTATGGGACCAAGAATGTGACTGTATTATTTTTATTTTATTTTGGGAGGATTTATTTTTTGCCAGCTAAAATAGCTGCATTCTTCCAGGGCAGGGATTGCATAAGGACTCTGCAGTTGTTGCATTATATTACCTGAGGCCTGATGCAGCTAGAAGTTTTATTTTTGTGTAAGTAATGCCTTCTATCATTTTAAGTTGTTCCTCTAGTTTTGCATACTTGTTAGGTTTCTACAACTTTATTGATTATTATATAAAAAGTAGAAATCCCTGCATAACATAAAAAGGTAGGAATGTTATTGATCCATTAGGCACCAGCTATTCCTGCTATTAAGAAAGCTTGCTCTACAGAAGCTTATCTCAGAAATTCTTCATACTTTAGAAAAAACAAGTTTATCCTCTGGCACTCCTCAGTCCTGGATCTCCATTCTTCCCATGGAAATTTCCATAATGTTGTTAATTTTGTACAGAGACAAAAGCTTAAATAGAGCTTCATAAATGCTCTATATTAAGACTATACTGTACAGGAACATCTTTTTTAACATGCCTCTGATATGCTAGCAGAAAATGAGCTTATTGATATATAAACTAATGTGGCATTCAAGTTTTCATCTCCATAATCTCAGTAATATAAGCAAACTGCTTTCCTGTTAAATGTTTCTCATATGTTATAGTATTACATAAATATAACTTCATACATGACCTAAAAGTTGGTTAAAAGGTAAAATGTTTTAAATAAGTTTCTCCAAAGCAATGAAAGTTGAAAATAACTACAAATCAGGATTTTTCTTCATAATTTTTAATAATTTTCACTTTTAAATACTGGTTTAAAATTTGTGATTGTAACATGGAAGAGCCATCTTCTTTCAATTTTTTAGAAACTTATCTTTAGGATCATAAAGCTATGCTCATGTTTTGAGTCTGTAGATGAAAAGTGGCAATTCAAATACAGCATTATCTGTACAACTTGACAAAAATACAAGTGGACAATATGATCAGTTTAAAGAGAATCTGCACAACTTCAGATAAGCCAGCTCAGCCCAATTCAGTAAAAGGTATTTTTTTTCCCAAATAGCATCACATTTTTCACAGGTAAATTTGTCAAAATAAGATGTTCAGGTTCTCAGACAGGATGAAAATTACCATCTCTCATCTGCATTCCCAGTACAAGTTCTACCAAGTAATTTCCTTCAGATCTAGTTCAGCAACATCCACATTCTCCGAACAGACACAGATATTCAGAGAACGATATCTGATGGAGAAGATAGCCGTGTTCTCAGCCTTTCAAATTGGTTCAGCCTATAAAAACAGCCATTCTAGAGTCATGGGCTGCTTCTGCAAAGACCACAATTGTATAAATACTACAGATCCATTAACAGGAAGAAGAGAACTCAAATGTGCAGATATGTGGCAGTGACTGGAAAGAGGGGTGGGCTCAAAAGACAGGAGAAATTTTATAAAACTATAAAAGGAAGATCCCTTCTGGAAGAAAAGACCTAATGGCTACTTGCACATGGACAATTTGAGAGGCTGACAGAGAGCTGCCTTTTTAATTTGTTTTTCAGGAGGTCAATTAATTTCAGTTTCTCAATCTTGCAACTCTTTCCATATTCTTTAAGAAGCCTCTTACAACTCTGATTGGGCAGGGATAGCTGTAGTGAAGTACAAGTGCCTTTATCTAAAAATAAAATATTCTTTACAAATAGTGTCTGTAGTTTAATTTTATTTACAGAATAAATTGCAAAAGCACATCACATTTAGTGCAAATGCAACTAATGATATAAAATTTAAATACTGCTTTGTAAACTTTCCATACCTTTGTAAAATAAACACATCCAATTAAATTATTAAACAGCTACTTGCCTGTGTTCAACAATTACAAGAAATGGCAAATAAGGAGTTAAACTCCTTATATTTTGTACAAATTTTCATCTTATTTGCCTTGCTAGCCTTAACATATAGGCACTTCTCTACATATTCAAATTAACAGAATAACTCTGTAATAAGGCATGCACATCATTAGAAAAAGGCAAATAAAAAGGGAAGAGTTATGAAACATGAAATCTGCATGCATGTTCAATCAGGTGTCATGTATGATTTCATCTTTATAGAGAAAATGAACAGATAAAGTATTTTTTTCAACACTGTGCAGATCACATTTAATCATTCACCAAATCTTCATTAAGTTGCTCTCTTGTATTTATTTTCAGGCACCTGCCATACTATATCAAATAAGACTTTCAGTTTTATTTTGAATATATATATATATATATGATTTTTTTTTTCTTGAGATACACAGGTCAGTGAAACACCCAGCAGTTTCTGAAGAGTTTTCAACTTCAGGACATGGATAAAAGACCTCAAAGTCAGTACCAGCCTGCCAGAGTCCTCTCTTAATGAGCATCTCCAGAATCAAAAGCAGGCAAATATCTGACATTTAAATTCTCACAGCAACCAGAGGAAACTTTCCAATAAGAACTACACATTCTTATAGCTCTGATGGGCTTTTGATGAAGACATGCAACTCATATTTCACATGAACCTCATAGCATGGCTTTATTAAGATGATGAAAACATATGCAGGATCTGAAAATAACATACTCATTCTATGCTGGGAATGTTGTCCTATGTAGTCCAAATTATTTCAATAAATATTATAGTGTACCTTCTCTCAGATTCAGGAAAGCCCCAGATATCATGCAAGAAAGCAGTCCATGGACTTCTAGCTTTCAGGCATTCTCTTGCCCTCTCATACAGAATATGCCTAGAAATTTTTGGATCATGTTTAATAACAAAAATTCTGTAGCACATATTACATAACTAAAAAATACAACAGAAATATAAAGATATCTAGAAAAAAATAAAAGCTTTTCACGCTCTTACTCCTTCAGAGACAAAGAACTTCATAAGAATAAGACAACAGAAAAGGCTAAGTCAAAAGGATATTGACAGCCCTCAATTATTAACTGATATTTTATGTAACAAGATGATTCATTATAGAAACATTCAGCAATTAAATATGATTATACAAAGCAAAACAAAACCTGCCAAAACATCACCTAGTATTTACTAAACTTCCTCCCCCCCCACCCCCCAAATACCACGTAAATTTTTGTGCATATAAAGCACATACAGTATGCTATGTGTGCATTTGTCTTTTGTGCTTTTTAGATGCATAAAATCTGCACAAGTACCTTAGGAATGTTGATAGTGAAATTCTGCAAGTTGTTTAAAATTAAAGCAGTAACCCATGTTGGTGATTCAAAGTTGTACAAGTTCTTCCTCTTGAGCAGGCAAATAAAATAGCCATATATATGTTATCAATACATCTAATTATAATTACACACTGATTCTGCAAGAAAATTTATGAGAGAGATAATGTTAAATATTCAGCCTCATAGTGTCGCAAAACTTCTTTACTTCACTATACAAAGCCTAAAACTTTGGCCATAAGAAGACTGTAGATCCTTCGTTCCAGCATGGAGTGCTCTATGCATGGTCACTTCAGTGTGGAATGCTCACCCAGTCTTGTTCTGATCACTGCAAGTAATCAAAGACAAAATACAGTACTGAAAATTTTGAACACTAATAGGAAAATAAGAAATTGTTAAACCCCTTAAATAGTATCAGCACTGCTATTATCATGTTTGATCTATTGGCTTATGACAGTCATGTTTTAAATGGTTCACTTATACTAGTTCTCTAACAATACAATTAAAATTGTGAATCATTACAGGGCTACCTGTTACAGAAGGATCAAATTACTAAGACTTTTGGAGTCTGGCATAATAAATTGAACCTAAATATAGAGGTAGCCTATGTCATGCATAGAAAAGTGTTAAAAACTCATTTTCAGATCATGCTCTAATAATCAAGCTACCAAATTCTACTTTGTATCTGGAATTTAGTGGTTTGACACTACAGTTATACGTAATGAAGTATATGGCAAGAGTCTACACAAAGAAAAATTAAGCAAAGCCTTACTTAGCACAAAGGCTTACATCTGACAGATTCAGACATCCCCAAAAGTGATTGAGAAATTATTTTCTAATGTCACATCATCATTTAAACCTTAAAATAATTTTAGATTAGCCCAATGATCTATATCATTAAAATACATCCATTAACTTCAGAAAGCACCTGTAAACCCTTTTTCTTTCATAGGCTCATCAGAAAGACTAAAAATTTAAGTCACAGTCTTTTAAATACTCCAGTAATTGACATTGGTTTGTCAGAAAAGTTCCATTAATAAAAATCCTAGATCTAAACTATTCTGTCAATATAAAAGAATACTTTGACCTTCATAATAGTCTATCAGATATGCAAGTATAACTAGAATTTAAGATATCAAAATCTCATGAGGCTTTAAAGAAACTTCAGTATGTTTTCTTTTTCAGAACACATGTAAAATGCCTGTGATAGCTGAGAAAAAAAAACAAACAAACACATCCTTTTATACTTCTACATAAATTAAACATGCATGCAAAACCTTGGAAGACAAACTAGTAAAAGTCTACAAAAATTAATGCTTGATAACCTGTGCAGCCCTTATTTATCATGCTAATAATAAATATGAATTACACAAATGTTTAAAAAAGTATATTGCATACATATATTAAAACTAAGCACTGAATTGATGTTAATTATAATACATTTCTAGATCACATATTTCTGTTTGGCCTTAAATATTTACAACAGTGAATCAAGAATAAAAAAAACGAATGCACACCTGTTAATACTAGAATAAAATAGGCTGTCCTGCCGTTTTCTCTTGCACATATGATGTAAACCGCTTTAAGAATTTTGGATATTCTCGTCTTGCCACTGCCCGTAACACTGATGCTGGTGCCCATCCTCCTGGGTTCACTAGAAGTAGACAGGAAGCCAGATACTGAAATACAGCAAATCTGATAAAAGCTAGAAAAGAAAATTTAAGTTTGTATTCCTGAAACTGAAGTAACAGGAAAGAACAATCAGCAGAATTTATGCCCTTACAGCTTTTATTGCAGCACTTTCTACTCTTAATACTCCAATTCAGTCTAGCTCTATGACATCACTATTTAGAAAACATTAAACATGATGTATTGTCTTTGGGAAATGACCAAATCAAAGATGATATTCTTTAAGAAGTCAATCTTTTCAATAACTGCTGCATTTGCCTACAGATTTGCTACATAGCCAATGTCTTACAAATTATTTTTAAAGCACTTTAAAAAAAAAATTGAACTGATTCTAAAATATGCTTAAATTCACAGGTCAAGTACTTTGCTGAAAAAGCTGCCACTTCCCATATAATCACAGTTCAGAATTTGTCAATGAAAATGTATTTTTAAATAACTGTGAAAATTCTAAACAGGAAACAAAGCACCTTACCCCAGAGTTTAACTTCATATAGTATTATTTCTACAGGATTTAATACAAGTTGCATCACTCCTACATGGCAAAGATTTACTGAACCCATTTTTCAGATTTTGCTTCTTTAGTAAACTGTGTAATAGGTGGACAAAAATAATAAGCAGGTGAGATATTAAAAGTGTTTTGTAGCTGCAGTAGAGGGGCTAATAGGTATGTGGTTCCGATACTATAATACACTGCAAAATACTGGGTACAGTAACAATACATTTTGGCTTTGCTAACTTTGCAGTCAATACCAAAGATTTTATCAGTTAAAAAAGTTAAAAATATGTAGACTATATTATACAGCATGCCCACCCCCCTCCGCCCCAAGGTTCTGTACTTAGGACTGAACTACACATTACTTTCATTTATTCCTCCCAGAATACCACACAATGAAAGATACCATTCACTGATTGATGTAGCACATTAATTCGAGTCTTTTTGACCATGAAGACCACAAGTGTGATCCTATATATATGTAACAAAAAACTGCATCACCCTTCTCCGCCCCTCCTCCCCCCCCCATATTCAGCTCCCCAGAATCAGCATATATCACAAATGTCTAACTGAAAAATTTTAGACTTACCATTAGCTACATATGTAATCTTGCATAGGATATTGTCCCTGCTTATTTCCTTGTTCCCCTCTGGTGGGCTTACTAACGTCTGACAAATCATAGCGATATTTATTTTGGCACGGATGCAGCGATTGTTCAGCTGCCAAAAAAAACAAAACAAAACAAAAAAAAACACAAAACACACAAACAATACACACAATCCAAACAACAACAACAAAAAAAACCCCACAAACAACAACAAAAACAAAGAACAAAACCCCAAAACATTTGTAAGCTTCAAACAAAGTTTATTTCAGCATACTTGACCGATAACGTTTTAATTTAGTATAAAGGTATAAAGTCTAAGACACTCCAAAAATTGTGTTTCAGGGAGTTCGCATTCTAGCACTACATGAATCCAACATGAATGTGAATGAAATGAAATGTACATAGTGAATAGGGAAAGGGTTAAGCTGAAATGCCTTAATCTCAGGTTTCTGTTTGCTTAATACAGTGAATTACTGTGACAAGTAAGGAAACATCTAAAGGATAATGCATCAGCATTTACAAATATCAGTTAATATCTTTTTCTTGTAAGCAGGCAATGGTATAGCAATCAGCACAGAATCAAGGCAGAACTATGTAAACTGAAGGTTTAACAGATTCCATATCTACAGTTATATAAGCCTATTCCCATGTCTGACAATACTGAAGAGTTATTGACTTGATTCCATACGAAGTAACCTCAATTCTTTAAAATATTTTCACATCTCCAAAAATTTTGCTTCAATTTTTCTGCAACACCTTAGATCTGCCAACTGTTGAGATAAAGTAAGAAAGCTTTTGGCTCAGAATGCCTTCATCAGGTCATTGTATCATCTGATTTAAACAAACTGTATTTTTGCATACCTCTCCCCTTCCACTAGTATTGCAAGACCATCACTACACAATAGAAAAATGGTATCTTAAAAGCAGAACTTGATAGAATGAAATTAACGCTTACAGGAGCATCATCATGTTCCACAGAGAAATTGCACACAATCCATGTTTCAGGATCATTTTCACTGAATGCTGGTATCTTTCTGATGGCAGACAAATACAGCACATCCCTTTGAGAAGCTGGCCACACCCTCTGCAGAGAAACACCTCAATATAAGTTTTTCTGGTTTTGCAAATTAAGTACTTACTATTCTTAGATAAAGAAAAAAGGCAAAACAGGTCAGTCGTTAAGTAAAAAAGTTTCTTTAATATAGTAATTTCATGCAATTTTCAAAAGTGAAACAGAACATAGGTGTTGTACAGATGTGTATTGGGTAATATGGCTACACTTCATTTTAAAAAAAAAAGGCAAAAGTTTAAGGCCTTCAAAATGTAGGAAGCCAAGCTACAATGACTTTTTCAGTAGATAACCAGGAAGAGACACTTCCCCTTCTGTTCTCTCAACGTCAGGTTTACATTTTAGTTAATACTTGTTAACTACAAACTGAACTAGTGGTTAGGTATAAACGGATGCATCTACAGTTATTTATGTCTCCATAAATATGGAGAGAGAAAAAGAGAGCAAGAAATATTTATAACAAATATCATTTCAAGAAGCTACTACTTTAGTGAGACAGATATGGTAAACTGGTATTATCTAAAAGTTTCAGAAGCAAAGTGTCTGAAAAAATAAAGTAAAACCATACAGAAGCCATTTTCCTGACACTCAATAGGGGAAAAAGGTCTAGCTTTTACCACAACACTACAGTTCACACAACTACCTTATTCAAAATTCAGAGTCTGCTGTAATAGCGGTTTTAAGGTAACCACATTACTAGTAAAATTGTTTTAAAAAAAATGTTTTAATATTTGAGTATACTAATACTTGGAAACATGCAAGATTAAAGATGAATTTGTACACTTTATTCCAAATTTTTTTGAAACTGTTAGGTTACAGTTATTGGGTTATAAGTCAAATGAACATTTTAGTAAAGCTACATCATAACTGGCTGAGGTGAAAAACAATAATGAAGTTAAAAGAACAAATGTTGTACCAGCAATTATACCACCTCAACAATAGCTTGCATTATTGCAACAAAGCATATGATACAGTGGTATGGGTTTCTTCCTTGTAGTCACTGTCAATTTATTGCTTCAGTTTGCTTTAGTGATTTAGTGCCTTTAGTGATATACTTAAGAGATTAAAGAAAGTCCTCATTTGTTATTACAAGCTCTATCAGACACATACACAACCAATTATGCTATCAAGTCAAATTTGAAAAATTGACAAACTTGCACTTTAATAGAGAACTTGTTCTGAACTGTTGTTTTGAATAGTATTTTAAGTTGTTAATATGTTAAGTATTTCAGAATAGATTAGAACACATATGCCCTAGACCAGGGGTGTCAAACTCATTTTCACCGAGTAGTTACATTTATACAGGCCTAAAATTACGTTCAGCCCTTTGAAGGCAACCATGAAGCTGATGTGGCCCCTGGTGAAAATGAGTTTAACACCCCTGCCCTAGACTGTCTCACTAAGGTGTGTATACAGGTGAAATGGTATTACCTTATGCATCTGGTAAATGATGATTGCATTATCAGCTAAATTTTCCACAACATGGAAATTTTCAATTGTTGCTAAAAAAGGGGAAAAAAAAAACAACAACCAACATATCAGTAAACAAGCACAGATATTAGGTCAATGTTATAAACAATATGCTTGATGATAAAAATGCAAAACTTAAGAAGCGATTCCTTACTTTCCCAGTCATTACGAACATCGACATTCCAGAAGTAGTGGCAAACTTCATGCCCTGTTACCCCTTTAACAGCATGCGTTGCTTTCAAAGGATCTAAAACTATTCCATTCTCTTCCACCTCTCTTCTGTACACCTATGGTTAAATATGAAGAAAGAAATGCAGAACAGAAATTGTCAAAACTGTTATTGTTTGAATTGTTTAAAGTTTCATCAGCTTTGATAAAAACTTACCTAGAAGACTAACACATGAATAATTGGCCATGTCAGTGTTCTCTGGTAACTACCAATGCAGACATTCTTACATGGCACTTCACATTAAAATACCAAAGGAAACTGCAAAGACAAAGCTATTGCAAGAGCTGCATAAGATTTTGCATTAATAAATATATTAGAAGCTGCATCTCTTGTGGATTTCAGTCCTAACTCAAACAATGCCATTCTCAGAGAGAAGTTTTAACAGCATAACTTACTGAGTGATAGTATTCAAAGAGAATAAAAATATCTGTCTTCACAGCATATCATATTATACAAATTAAGCAAAAACCAAATGCTTACCTTCATTTCACCTTCTTCTACCACTAGTTGCCAATTGGCATCTCCTCCTACATCTTGCAAGGAATATGTCATATGGTTTTGTACCATCTCTTCCACCTTTAAAGGAAAAAAAAATGCACATTTTTAAATCATTCCTTCCATCTTCTTGGGCAGAGGACTGTACAGTAGTGGAAGCCACGACTCAATACTTCAAATCCTGTGCAGGAACTGAACTCAAACAACAGAGCCTTCTATCACAGGTTAAGAACAAACAGATGCTTCTGGCCTTCAGAAACAAAAGTAAAAATCTTGAATCAACTTCATTCTTTATGGGTACTTCCCTATCCTTCCTTTTCACCTCTAAACTGTCAAGACTCACTATTTTACCCAAGACAGTTTTATTTCAGCATGTAGGAAATGACTAAAGATATCTCCAAACAGAATTACAATGCATTGTAAGACTTGAAAGCCAATATTTACTGAAGAGCATTTAAAAAGTTGAACAAAGGGGAGGGGAGAAGAGACAGACAAGCTCTAAAAAAGCAAATTCCTATCAAAAGTCACATTGAAACCGCAGCAAAGGAAAGACTCATGAGCAGAGCATGCCTGTTATGCTTCATTGGCATCTTTGCACAGTTGCCACCTAGAAAAACAAAAGATAAATGCTTACACTCAAAAAAAAAATACGATGATGCAAAGACTCCACCAACATAAAATACTAATTTAAAAATTACTTAGCTAGACAGTTGCGTGCTTTTCTTAAAGGCCACATATTTGATACATTTATATCAAGCTATGTGAATATCTATTGTTTTTTTGTTCCAAATAATGCGCATGAAAATGAGTGATGGGACAGAAAATTGATTTTTATTTTAAATCTACAGTCTTATTTCTTTTGTGTCCATCCCCCCCATTTCCAAATCCCACTCTCCCTCAAAAACAGAGAAAAAAAATAAAGTATCCATTGTTGTGTAATGTTTAAATTTGCTAGAAACAATTTAATAACTTTTTCCACCTAAAAGGTAGGCAACTACTAAAACTCATCACAGCAAGTAAGTCCATGTAATTGACACTGAATTACTAGAAATACCTTTTCTAAAAAGGAAAAGCACTGCAAGCAAAGGTTAGTCAACTGACCAACATACAGATTAGTTCAAGAAGTGTATAATCACAAGATTAATAGCCTGAACCTATAAGTGATTTTTCGATAACATACAAAAATATTTTATATGCACACTAGGCCTCATAACCTATAAAACATAACTGAGCAACTAGTACAAGTATAAAGCAAAATTAAATAATACTTAATGACCTTTTTCTGATATGATATAGAATTGAAAGTTGTTATTTACTTCTAATTTAAAGCAGTAATTTTGTTTCTACAATGTACTCTTTGGGTAATACACTTAAGACCAGAAAGAAAAAAGTAATTGAATCAAGTAAAAATCCTCAAAGTACAACATAAAAATAATCCTTTCAATATAAATTCTACTTTATCTTATTTTAACTATAGAATTCTCTACAGAAAAAAAAAAAAAAAAAAAAAAAAAATCAGTCCAGTTTTGGGGGTTTTCTTGGATTTTTTTTCTTTTTGTTTTAGTTATAACAAACTATGAATACCCACAAAATTTGTGTTTCTGCTTTTAGAAAGGTCATTTTTCCTGCCACTTACTAACAGGTTTCCTACAAAATATTATTCTAATTATTTTTTCCAGTGACACAATGACAGTACAATCCAAGCCAGGAAAGAATCTGGGATATTTAAATATTCAATTTACTAGCTCTATGTCACACTTCTTTCAGAAAGGAATCCTTGTCATCCTCCCAACCTTTACCTGCAACACCTTCAGGTCCCTATCTCTCTTCTCAGCTAGCTCCTAATCTATCAAGGACAAAGCTGGCATTTATATATTGTGTGATGTTCACAACCCCCTGCCTCTCCTGGGTCACTCTACTACCTGGCTACCAGGGCAGTCAGGCATAATTTGGGGAAAACAATTCTCATTGTGCAAGTGTGGTGAGACAGGGCAACTAAGGTACCTGTTGCATCCCCCCTACCCCTCCGTGTTCCGTAGCTCTGCTGAGAACAATTCCCCATTGCGTAAGTGCACTTTAGTTGGGAAAACTGAGGCACAAGTACAGTGAATCAAGACATGAAGGTACACCCTCCATACTCTTGGAACTCCTGCCATATGGAAATAGACCCCCTTTCTACCTGAAAAAGGTAGCATCCATCAGTCACTTTTGACAGTTTGGTACACCTGCTACCTGGGACTCAGCCCGAGCGAAATGGTACCACAACTATTTGATCTGGAAAGTTCTGGACATTGCCAGAATATTACCTCATCCTAAGAGTGGCTACAGTGGAAAAATACTGACTAAAGTCAAGGATCACACAACTCTAGAAATAGCAATCCTGAAGTGAGGCCCTTTGAGCTCTCCTGGATCACAGCGGGCCATGACTCAGTATCTCCCTCTGAGGTGGAACACCCCCCCGAGATATCTTGCAATGAACTGACACTGCAAAACCATGGGTGAGGAGAGATTTCTCAAGTTTCAACAAATCGCCCATTGAGGAACATCGATACATTCAAGTGAGTAATTCACTTAACTCGAGAGGGAAATTTTATAGGTATATCTCAACATATATTCCACATACATATACACTAGAGCCTATAGCTTTGTGCATGTGATATATTCAAATATCCATGCATTAATGCGTGCGATTATATGTGTGTTTACAGATTTGTACAAGCTTTTAATCATATACCTCTGTGTGTGTCTATAAGTGATTTAACTTTCTCTTCTTGTAAGTACAGTGTGACCCTTAATGTCATTGAATCTGTAATTAAGTTGCTGTTTTAATTATAACAGATCCAATTGAACTGTTTTAAATAATTTTGTTAACCAGCTGCTGACTGAGCATTATTAGATATCATATATTAAACTTGTGATCTACCTTAATAAACCCTAAATTGTTGCTAGATCAAAGCTGTGTAACATTCAATTCTGTGAGTTTGTTTTTTATTTTGCTGCTTTTTGCTTTATGCTAAATGCAGAGGGAGGAGGGGAATAGCAAAGAAAGAAGAGAATAAGGCATCCACAAGACGGCAATCTAAACAGTTTAAGACCTTTGGAACTGTTCAGCATTTAGCCCTCTGACTTCCCCATAAAACCTGAAAGGCATATTTAGTTTGTTTCTCTCCCAATGAAGTTTAATTCCTGCTAATACAACATCTTTCAGACAGCTTCCCCTTAGGTTTGAGGAAGGCAAGGTACTATCATTGCAGCTTTCAGAGGAGAGTGAATGCTGTTTTTCACTAACAAGCAATCACTTCTACGTGATCCTTGTGCATACTACCTGTCCAAACTGCCATCTACCTGTTGGTTGCTGTCTGCTAGCCTGCACTGATTTCAGGTACCACATTAGGCACAGAGTCAAGATTCACACTTTCCCACTTGGGAGGTGACACTATTATCTCTGGGTTCCTGGCAGACTACAGGAATGGTCTGCAAAGATAGAATCTAGAATCATTTCGGTTGTAAGACATCTTTAGGATCATTGAGTCCAACTATAACCTAACTCAAGCACTGAACCATGCCCTTAAGAACTTCATCTAAATGCCTTTTAAACACCTCCAGGGATGGTGACTCCACCACTTCCTTGGGCAGCCTGTTCCAATGCCTGACAACCCTTTCTGTGAAGAATTTTTTCCTAATATCCAATCTAAACCTCCCCTGGCGCAACATGAGGCCATTTCCTCTTGTCCTATCACTTGCTACTTGGGAAAAGAGACCAACACCCTTCACGCTACAACCTCCTTTCAGGTAGTTGTAGAGAGCGATAAGGTCTCCCCTCAGCCTCCTTTTCTCCAGGCTAAACAGCCCCAGCTCCCTCAACTGCTTCTCATAAGACTTGTACTCCAGGCCCCTCACCAGCTTCATTGCCCTCCTCTGTACTCTCTCTAGTACCTCAATGTCCTTCTTATGATGAGGGGCCCAAAACTGAACACAGTATTCAAGGTGCAGCATCACTAGTGCTGAGTACAGGGGCACAATCACATCCCTAGTCCTGCTGGCCACGCTATTCCTGATACAAGCCAGAATGCTGTTGGCCTTTTTGGTCACCTGGGCACACTGCTGGCTCATATTCAGCCAGCTGCCATTAACACCCCCAGATCCTTTTCCTCCAGGCAGCTTTCCAGCCACTCTTTCGAGCCTGTAGTGCTGCCTGGGGTTGTTGTGACCCAAGCACTTGCAACCTCTATCCCATGCAGCCTTGGCCTGAACATTAAGTCAGCAGTTCTTCACTTAAAAGGCCCTTGGAACAGCTCAATCTATTTTAAAATCTGATAGTCCTTTAAAAGATGAGAAAGTGATCTGCAAAATATCTGAAATGTTTTAAGCCCATGACCTCCCACTCACCTGGCAGAGACAAATCAATGCCTTTCTGAAGGCACACTGAACTAGCTCCCATCAGAATACACATTGACACTTCTCAGTCTTAAAAACCAAGTTGCAAGTTTCTACTTGACCTTTTACTAATACCAAAATTCCCTTGGTATGAATGAAGTCTAGAAATAAGTGCCATTTATTCAGAATCAAGATATTAGCTTGCATTTCCAAAAGCCAAATCCTTAGCCTGAGGACAGAGGCCAATTTCCTATTAATAAGGTCCACAGTAGGTTGTCACCAAAAGGTGTGCTGCTTTTCTCTTTGTGCTCTCAGTTGTCTTTCACCTGCTTGTTCACTAGCAATGAAGCTCCAGAGGACTTACTGATCTGGCAAAAGTTTGTTCTAGGGAAAACATGGGGGAGAGGGCAGAGGGGAGTATGTTTCTTCTAAGTTAGCAAGATCATCTTTTTGGCAGTGAGTCAGTTAACTTGAAACCACATCCTAAGACACTAGGTAGTAGCTTCTACATAGTATAATCTCTGCAGCTGCTGAAAAGAGCAACACCTTGACCCCATAATCCATTCAGTTTGACCCAATCTTTAATGTCAATTTGCATTATTGGGGACCTGGTAAACCTCAGATTTGTTTTTAAATAGATTTTTCAGCCACACTAGTGCTCTGATACTCAAGTTTACCATGTGGATCCACAAATGTTATCACAAGCATAAGAGATGAAAATGAGAAGGTTTGCATATTTTAGTGACTATGAGTTTCACTTACATTGAACTGGCCATGTGTCAGGGATTGGCTCAAGGAGCGTGGACATGAGTCCACCGAGCAACTGTACGAGCAGAGCCCATTTTAGTTGACATAAGTAGGCCTTAGATAGCTTGAATATTAGGCCATGGGGAAGGGGGAAATGGAAAAGTACTGACTAAGGCAGGGTCTGCATATTCTTGAAGAGATAAGGGTCAGAGGAATGCGGAATGTGCATAGTTAACTAAACCCAAGTAGGTGGAGTAAGTAAATGTAACCTTTTTAGTGCTAAGCCTATTAGATAGAGACAAGTATGCATAATGATGGTATTTGGTATAAATACGTGCTATCCCGGGCAATAAAGTTGAATCATGCTTTATCACTCACATTGAGTCGGTCTGCATGTTTTCCTCAGCTGCATACTCGCAGCCATGTACCCATAGCCTGATAGATAACCAATTCTATCTTTGAAATCAAACTTGCTTTCTATTACTTGATTTCCCCCTCCTCCCAAACAAAACCAAACTTGAATTACTAATGTGACTACTGGAGTACCAGTAGATGAGCCTATTGTGCAATATGACCTGCATACTTTTTCCCTTTGCGATAAGTTCAAATTCCAGAAATTAACTGACTGCAATAGGTCAAGGCAAGCGTTGGAATTTCAGTCCAATAAGCAAGTCCTTAAGTGTTAGGGTTCTGCTCACAAAGCTTGTGGCAAGGTCTGCAGGTAGTATGATTCCAGGCTCTGTTTATCAAAAGAAAATCCATTCATTCTATTTGAAAAAGCAGGCTGTTTGCAGCGTTAGCTAATTTAAAAACCAAACAAACAAAACCCAAAACAAAAGATCCCAGAAGGAAGTCCCATATTCACAATCATACATGGCTTACAGCAGAAGGAAACTAATGTCATGAATGCTATGTCTGAACAATTTTTAGCTTGGGTTAAACCATAACAGGATGTCAAACATTTTGTGAAGGATAACTGAATATATTGGAACTCTTCAGTAAACATTCTCATACCCAAAATCTCATTTGTTAACAACATATTTTATGACCTTTCAGTAATAAAACTTGTTATAGAGGTAAAAAATTATAATAGAGAAACTTAATATTTAGCATCTTAACATTATTACAAGCAACAAACAAATTTTAAAGACAAAATTAAACCTTCGATTTAAAAGCAAGAAAAACCTATTTGATTTGAAGACCATCTCCAGCCCACACAATACAGTCGTTATGTTATTAATTTTATTATAATCATAAATGTAAAATTTTCAAGTTGTAGGCATTTTTATTAAAGCTACTGAAACCAATCCAACAGTTTCACAAGATTTGGGCCTCTGCACAAGTGATATGCATGCAAGCAGAATGTAAAAATTCCAACCATTTACTACAGAAATAAAGAATAGGAATAGAGAACTTTTTTTGTCTCAACATACTAGTTTAAAGCAAGGAGTGATTTATGTAACAAAAAAACCCAAACAAACAGGTTCTAGAGAAGAGGATGAAATACAGCAAAGATATGCAACCCCCACTCTACACATTAATACAGTACCTGGGTGCTGAATTTGTGAACATCAGAGGCTAGATCAATTGAAGACATGGAGGAAGAGCAACTATGGGGCTACCAGAGACAAAGAAAAAACCAAGTAATCAGAACAAGGGCACAACAGAGTATTCAGTACCAACTTGCAAGCTCAAGATAATGAAGAAAGGGAAAACAAAAGCACCGTAAGCAGCAAGCACAGCAGCGAATGCCAATTTCATGCACCTATTATGCATTATGCTCTCAGTGTAGCCCTAAGAAGAGCATAGTGGTTCCAGTAACATTAAAAAAAGGTCAACTGATCCTAATGCAAGAGATTTAAAAAAAAAAAAAAAATATTAATGAAATTAATTTTGTGAAGGTATCTTAAAAGCAGAGGTTAGTAAGTTGGGATTTTTTTTCTTTAATATAATCTCTAACTGAGAAGCTTAATACAAGTCAAGAGTATTCTAAATAGATATTGAAATCAGCATTTTTTGAGCCAAGACAGAAAACAGTTCCAATTCCAGCTACTTCAATTGAAAATGAGTAAACCATTGAAAGTTATACTAGAAACACTTAAAATAATAAAAAAAAATACCAATCTTACCTACACATATAAAATATTATCTAGAAATATAAGTCAGAGGAGATAATGAGAAATATCTTACCTTTTGGACAAATCTATGAATCCCCACAGCAGAATATGCATTTCCAGAAGGTAAGGATGTTGTCCAGTGTAATCTGACCTTTTCATTTTGGAACTGCAACAAAATAGGTCTAATTGTTGGTAGTCAGCTGCAACTGAGTCAACTATGAAACAGTGAGGCATCCTCAATCTATATAGTGGCTACAACAACTAATGCTGTCCATGACAGACATGAAGTTGTCATCCTCCTGGACTTCTCAGGAAGTGAATGGGCCTGGAGACTGAATTACCCATTCATCTATATTTCAAGGAGTATTTCCAACATAGATAAACTCTTTTGGGTACTATATGTCCACTAGAAAGTCTTATAATTCTTAACCAAGTCATCATATTCACTATTTTCATAAGGCTAAAACCTTTAAGACAAAGGAGGCACCACTTTCTTGTTCCCTCTCATTTTATATACTACTATGTTCTCATATTCTATTTCATCACATGCATCTTATCTCTTTTTGATCCTTGTCACTGAAGTGTATTCAAGAAACAAGTTAGAGAAATTGCCAGAGCCTACACAATTTTTTAACCAAATCAAACACCAACAGAACCATGTCTTTCCTATTTCACATACCACTACAGTCAAAAGAAACTTCAGAGCAGTAATTAGGTTTTGAAAAATAGCTGCAGTATTTGATATTCTTATTTGCACAGGGCATCAGTTACATATAAAGATAAGTTTTATACAGGACTAATAAACTTATTTAGGAATTAGAAAACAAAAACATTAGCTTAACACTTACACTATGCTTTTCTATGCAAGCTGTGAAGTCACTTTCTCAAAGTTAGTGTTAAGCAATGATATTTAATATTTATAAATATTAAGTAGTGAATTCCACTTATAAGTGTAACTATAAAATATCTAGAGTTTTGGGGGATGTACTCCAGGACTGAGTAAGTCACAGAAGTCTTCCATGAAGTACTCATCATGAACACATTTTTCAAGTATCAATACCTGTTCTTGCATTTTATCCTGTCTATCGAGAGCAGCTTCAACAGCATCAAAGAATTCTTCTTCATTAATCAGACTATTAGGACCCTCCTAGAGCATAAGAAACAAAACTAGTTCAAAATTTTGGAGACATGAGAGCTCCACTTAAGTTCACTATTAGAAATAGATATTTATATATTATGCATATAACTGAAAGAAGGACATTTCTTCCATAGACCTCAGATATTTTCACCAATATTCTTAGATTACAATTCATCTGAAAACCTTTAACTACAATTTAGGGATAGTTCTATAAACAAGCAAAAAACCAGGAAACTGAAGTAACAGTGTCAGTATGCTTCGACATCAGATTTAGGTTTTAATTAACACATATCTTCTCTTAAAAATGTTTACAGTGTGCCAGTAAAGTAAACATATTAACATAATTGTGTAGCTAGACTCCTTCCAAGTATTTCTGTGCCTTTCAGATATGTGCTCAAAGCACAAGAAGACAAAATCCTGGGGATCACTATTGAAAATTCTTGGAAAGAAGAGTTCAACAATAAACAGCAGGTAGAACTGAGTCAACTATTAAAAACTTGTGTCCACAAAGTAAAATGGTAATTTAAGAAAACAAGGTTTACTGTTTTTATTGTATTGTAAAACAAACTGGTTCGGCAAATTTCAAAAACCTACTTTATAACAGGGATATCTAGGAGAAGCAGCTTGGCTCGTAACCAGGTAGACAAAATCCAACTTCCTATCCATCTTTAGGAGAACCTAAGCTCAAGTATCTTTTAAATATCCCAACATATTAGTACTATTTCTCAGGCTATGATTGTAAGTAGAAACCTGCTTGATTAACATAAATGAAAGGGTCAAGTTTTAAAAAATCCTGCAAACTGCATTACATTATTCTTCAGAAGGCTGTTTAAGAGCCTTAGAATTTGACTAAATAACCAAAATGAGGAAGAAGCTCCTAAAACATGCAATTTAACAGATGAAGCAGAACCTAAAATCATTGAATTTATCAACACATTTCAAGTGGCAGTAGCGAGTTAAAAATCAGTTCAAGTTAAACTTCAGATTCTAGGACTGCCTCTGCAAGTCAGGGTTTGCATTACATATCTATACAGCTGACTCTAAAAAGTAAGGGTACAAAACTTGCACGAACAGTATCAAATGTACAAGAAAAATAATTTAAAAGTCAGCAGAAATATCTGTAAGCAAAATGCTTTAGACAAAAGTAGTATAAGGAAACTTGAGTTGAAGACAGACTTCTATTCTAAAAAAAAAATTAAGGATTTAGATTCTTCATTAAGTTTCCAAGGCAGAAAAAGAAAAGTGGCATGAACATGCATAGCCAGTCCTTGATTTATGCACACACACACACTCTCCTTTGAGAAACAAACCAATCTTTAAAAGCCTTGGTATTTTTAAACATTACAAAAGCAGAATTTGTACCTCGTAGTCTGGCCCTCCAAAGTGAGACTTTTTCTTCAGTTCTGTCACAGCACTTTTGTATGCTTCTTCAATTCTTCTCCTTTTCTCCATCTCCTGTAAAATTACATGATTATTTGATGCAGCAAGAATGAATTGGCTAATAATAGTCAGCATGCCAATACATTGAATGACCAGTATAAGGGTTTTTCCCAAGTAACAATTGCAAAGCTGCCAATTTTCCAATTTTATTTGAATGCATGCATTATATGTGCCCATATACATGCATATATAATGCAAAGCTTGGGGAGCTAGCTACCTTGAGCATACCTTCTTTAAGTCTTTAAGAAACTAGATCAGCAAGCAAAATCTGCTATCCAGTTTAAGCATAGCTATTAATGGTTTGTTGAAGGTCGGACTTGTTATCTGACAGTTTATATAAACTTGATACAGATGCTTGGACAGTGATAACAAAGGGTAGAAAGCTAGCTTGTTGAATGGGGTGAGATACTAGTGAATCACAGCATATAAGCTTGTATCTATAATTAGTTGGCATAGGATCCACGTGAATAATTTAATGAATTCCATGCAGAGACTAACAACTCAATATCATTCTCCTATAATAGGTGTGTGACTGTACTAGATCCACTAATGATATCTATGTCATTGTATATTTTGAATAAAGTAGTAGTAATGCTGGAATCAGATTAAGTCCAATATTTCTTCTGCAAATTCTACATAATTATGGATATTCACGGAGAAAAATCTATAAACACTTCTGAAATTCTTGCAGAATTCAGCTTTAAGATAAGATGTTGCTCTGTTCCCTTTTGGCAACTGGATACCACAAAAATACTTCTTGCAGATATGAGTATAATTATTCAGCAACCCAACTTGAACTTTAATGATTCCGTGGAAAAGACTGAAAGGCCAAGTTTACCAACTGGGAATTTGGTGGCAATTTTCACTCTGGAACACATACTTTCCAGTTTCTAAAGAAAGGTTTGAAAAATAAAACAACAGTTTTGATGCAAAACAAAGTAGTATAGTTTTCCACTGGAAAAATCTTAGAAAAAAAGCAGCACTTAGATGAAGACAGAATTGCCTTTATCTGTGAATGTAGGCTTTTCCCTTCCTGAAACTATCACAAATATGCAATAACTGCTAACTTGTTTCACAACATGTTGCAAGTTTACCTATTTTGAAAGTAACTGGAGAGTCCTGAAGATGCATAAAGCACGACTTGAGTGTAAGTCATTGAAAGAAAGCATAAAAGTTTTACCAGAACACTTGAAATAAAAATAATAATAATAATAAAAAAACAAATCCCCACGCTGTCTGTACTTCAATCTGCAAATTAGTGATAATTCACATGTCAAAAGACAACTCTCCAAATCTGCCAGGTTGGCAACAACATTAAACAAGGCAGAAACTGGGAAATTGTTTGATTGCACAGCAGAAAAATTACTGGTGTATTAAAACTCTGTAAAATTTAATGAGACATTTAAGTTACAATTGTGAAAGGTGAACAAAATAAATTACCCAAACATGTTAATCTTAAATTTAAAAATTAACATTCAGAAGATAAGTTTCCACATTAATACCAATTATTAAGACCAAAGGAAACAAGAACAGAACAATGTTGCTGTAGTCAAGACAACAAGAAAAGCATCATCACAAGGATTTTGTTACAAATAAAACAATGGACCAAATACTAGGGATTAAATCCTTTCCCTGTTTATCCATTTTCTTTTAAAAAGTCTACTTTAAAAATACATTCAAGAGGCTCATACTGAAAAATACACTGCACTGGAAAAAATAAAAAGTCAAGCTCAAGGTCTTAAGAGCAAAGAATTAAAGATCAAAAGCAAACCTGTAACTACAATTACCTTTAGATAACATCACATGCTTTTGTATTAATTTTATTCTGGCCATCTGACTGTTTTGGTAACAGAAAGGAAACTAAATATAGAATACTAAAATTACAATCAGTAAGTGCACTATTTTATGATTTCTTGCTTTCAAAGGTTTAAAAATAAAGTTTCCAGCCTTCAGAAAGTAACTTAAAAACCTTTCATTTATTTAAAAAACAGGGTTTCTAGAAAAAGATACTTCACAACACTGTACTCAGCTCAAGTTAAATTGGAGTCAGCTCTGGATTCAACAAGTTCTGATGAACTTAAGCTTTTTAATATTAGAAATATTTTAGGACAGCTATAACTTCGAAATATATTTGCTTCAAGTTCAGCAGACATAAATCTCTCTCACATCTTTAGGCTAAACTGGCCCTCTACAAGATGAAGGCTGTATAGTTTTGTGAAGTAGCAGAACTCTCACTAATCTCATTTGCGTTTCTCTGTCAAGTAAAATGTGGTTCTGAAGCTAGTGGAGTGAGGAGGCTGGAGAGGGAAGGAGAGCAAGCTGGATTACAATGGTACTTAACACTACTTGTAAAACACTCATTGCTTTTAGACACTTTTAGCCAGACAGAGATCCTGTTCTTCCTGTGACAAACCTGCACAGCACGGAGCCTGTGGAGTGAATCTGCTGATATACAAAAGACAAGCTTGATGCTGCACCTTTCAGTTCTTCTAGCTGGTCTTTTACAGGCACTGGATGTAATAAACAATTCTAAGAGTTAGAGATGTTTGTTCATTAACACTTCTTAAAAGGAAACGCTCAGGGGTTATTGTGCAACATGGGAAGCCCCTGCCCTTTGTTATGCAATTGCCTTAAATGTTCGATCCTCTAAAGGTGGGAGGGGGGCAGGGGTAGGTGAGAAGATAGGAGATTAACTGCCTGACAACAGAGGACACATTCGCAGAAAGAACGAGTGACGTGGCACTCTGAGCAACGAACCCGGGACCCTATAAAACGGCCGGAAGAAGTTTTTCCCGCGCGCGCTATTGGAGAAACCAATCTCATGGTCGCCCAGCGCTGTTTTTGCTTATTGCGTTGAAATCCATCGGGAATAAATTTGTGTTATTCAAGTTAATTTCGAGTCAAAATTTATTACACTGAACAGACTTATAAGAGCCTTAAAACCCTCCCAGCTAGAACATACACACACAGCTGCCCAGTTTCATATAATTTTCTCCTCTAATCTCTCAGAGAAGATATTCTGAACTTTACCATCCCCCAATATTTACTTACTTTTCAGAGCAGCGTAAGCATCTATCAAAAAACCCAAGAACACACAGATCATCATTATTCTCCTCCTACATCTATTTATCAGAAGACAGAGCAAGGTGGGTTTTTTGCTCAGGCCTATAGTTATAGAAGAGACTTTTACAGAGCCATGTTTAGCCACTAAAACAACAAGGTTAAAAAAAAAAAAAAAAAAAAGCCCCACTGAAGTAGAATAAATAGTGCTAGCAAAGATCTGAATATAGTCGACCGCTGTCTTTAAATTCTTGTGCAGGGTGTAGGTTATCAAGGTGTTGGTTGTGGGGGGGCTGCAGGACTGGCCTCTGGGGGAGGAGGTTGGGGGCTACCGCATGTCAGACACAGCTGGTTCCAGCCAGCTCCAAAACAGACCCACCACAAGACACAGCTGAGATCATCCATCACATGTGTGGCACCTCCGTGAAAATGTATTTAAAAGCAAAAAAAAAAAAACAACTAAAGAAACCCACAACAACAACAAACAACACCCCAGGGAGAGAGGAAGTAGAGCAAAAAGCAAGAAACAGAGGGAATGCCAAAGCCAAAAGAGGATGAGATGCTCTAGGGCAGGAGAACATATCCACACTGCAGCAGATTTTTCCCAGACAATTGAAGCCCTGGAAAGGACCTGCACTAGAGCAGGGGAAAAGTGTGAGGGGGGGAGTGTTTTGGACTGACCTCCAACTCCTCATTCCCCACCCCCCACACTCTGCACTGCTTGAGGCTAGCAAGCAGGGGGTAGAGGGGCCTGCAGTGAGTCAAGTTGAGACTGGGAAATGGGGGAAGAAAGCTGTTTTAGTGTGTGTATTTTTGTTTCCTGCTAACTGTACCCATTTTAATCAGCAACAAACTGAATTTCCCCAAGTCTGTTCTGCCATGACAAGAACTTGTAAGCAATCTCCCTGTCTTTCTCATCCTATTTTTTCCCCTAGTCCTGCTGGATGGGGATTGCAAGTGAGCAGCTTGGCGGGCATTTGCCTGTTAGCCAAGGATAACCCACCACGATTCTCTATTATTTAATTCAATCAATATCTCCTCTTCTAAAAGGCTAGCAATTAGAGGAATCCAAATAAAAAAGATTATCTAATATTAGAATTACAGTACTTCACCGTGAGTGTGCTGTAAACCCCAGAATATTTCACTGACAAGTGTGACAAAGTTGCAGGTCTACCAAAGCAAAGAAACTTAAAAACTCAAAGTTTTTAGAAGCTTTTGCTGTTTTAATTTCTGGGAAACCAAATCCAAATATGCTTGTGACCCCCTTCAAAATGTATTTACTTAATAGTAGCCTTCTAATACCTCCAAGGAGGTCATAAAGAAACTGAGCCAGGCTCTTCATAGCAGTCTATAGCAGGAAAATGAAAAACAATAGGCAGATACTGGAATAAGAGCTATTCCAACTGGATATAATGAAGAACTTTTTCATCATAACAACAGTTGAGCAGCAAAACAGGCTGCCCAGAAAGGCTGTGCAGTCTCCAGCCTTGGAAACTTGAAACCGGACTTGATAAAGCCTTGAGCAACCCAGTCTGATCTCAAACTGTACTTCCTTTAAGCAGGTTGGACTAGAGACCTCTTGAGGTCTCTTCCAACCTGAATTACCCTATGATCCTATGAACAAGCTTCAAGTCTTCGGTCTGCTATAATTCCTCCAACTACCTAGATGAATCAATAATAAATTGTTGTCAGAAATCACAATACAGTTGGATAAGACCAGGCCTTTGACATATGGACAAAAAAAAGCCAGGAGATGGGGCAAGGATTTAAACATGGATGTATTTTGTCTAAATTACTTAATTCTTTGAATTGCATACCACTAACACATCTGGAGTAAGATTTGAAGTATGATATACACCATATGGAAACATGTTAAAACCAAAACAACAATGGCTAAAGGACTGTACAGGACACCAGCCTGTGATGACAGGATTCTTGAAATAAAAGCCTGAAGTACAACCTAGCCATGCTTCTAGCACATCTTATCTGAAGAGAGAGGACACTGCTCCTTTCGAGTTGCTAGTGGTTGAATAGGCTTACCATGAACTATCATTGCCATAAGAATAACAGATATTATAATATCCCACACCCCCCTAAAAAAATTAACCAATTGCTATAAAACATGACTTAAATTAATCTCTTCAATCTCCTAAAGGTAAATTAAATAATTGTATCTTAGACCTTTAAAGTTAGAACTGGTTGTTCTTCTCAGTACTGTCACCATCTCTTATCACAGTTTAAACATTTCAAAGACTTGCAAGCATGGATAATTAGGTCTCTTTTAGAGGGCTGCAAGCAATACACTTATTGCTGTAGAATACTATCAGGTTCTTTACAGATATATAAAAAATATAGGAATATTATCTGAACAATGGCTGGGAAAAGAAAGAATATGATGAATAATGTTACCGTATCACCAACAGTCAGGATGAGGTTTTAACATTTTATAGGAGTAATAAATAATGAAAGCACCTAAAAAATAATAAATGCTGTACATAAAAATAAAAGCAATACTTGGAATAAAAAAGTTAAAACCAACTAATTTCAAATTTAATTTTCAAGCTAAAAACCCAATTTTTTCAACAAAAGTAAAATTATCTTACCTTATCTAGTCTTTTTTGCCAGCTTTCTTCACGTTTTACCACAAGTTCAATACAATGAGAGAGCGTAGCAAGGATTCCAGCAGTAGTTGCCTTGAAAGTTATAGCTTCTCCTTTGAAGTCTATGCCATTAATTCCTTTTGGTGTCACATGTGGAAACACTAAAAACAAACATGAATCATTCACTGATAGCTGCCTTTAACTCAAACAAGCATTTTACATGTATGCTCTATATTACATCTGTTTGAAGAAAACAGACTGGCTAGAAAGTTAATTTAAAAATAAAAATCAGAAGTGCTAATAATTTTCAGCTATCCACAGGACAAGAAAAAATATTCAAAAGGAGGAATGCATCCCTTTAGCTTCATCTTGCTATACTGTATTTCAAATCTTTGTTATGCTGTATTCCTCTCTAAATCATGTGGGTGGAGTGGGAATACTTTGTAACAATAGCACTTTGACAGCTTGAAGTGGTGCCTAATTAAAACAGAGCAACCTTAAAATGTATCCAATACAGCACTAAGAAAAGAACAATTTCAAAATGCAATCAAACCCCAAAGGTAACATTGACAGGTTGCTTTAAGAAGGTAACTATAGATTTAAAACCCTCAACATAAAAAGGTATGATATAAAAGACCAAATGTGTTGAATTATCCAAGTACTCTGGGATTTTGCAGTTCCAACAACTGCTTAATTCTGTCAACCAGGCCATCTGTTGCTAAGGCTATTTAAACAAGTCATTTAAAATGTTTGACAAAATGTACCTATTCTATACTGAACCTGTATGTAAGTTGACAGAATAACAAATCAAACACTACACATTAATGTCAGAAAATATTAGAAAGCAGAAGTAACACCCAGCAAGTTAAAGTAACTCTTGCCATGCTAATGACTTATCACCCAGCTGGATATTGTTTTCTTTTTCCTGTCTGTCAGTTTGTCAATGTGCCACTGTTATGCTTTAAAGAGTACAAATAAATATTTGTGTAAGTTTATCCAATATCTGTCTGCCAGAGTGTCATGGTTTCACCTCAATCCCCCCCCCACCTCCCAGCTAGCAACTAGAACCAGGTGCTGCTGGTTTACCCCTCCCCCGCCCCAGTGGGATGGGATGGAGAATCAGAAAACAAAAAGCAAAATTTGTGAACTGGGATAAGAACATTTTAACGGAACAGCAAAAAGGAAAACAAATAAACAATAATAATAATAATGAAAGAATATACAAAGCTAACGATACACAATGCAATCTTTCACCACACAGCAACACCAATGTGCAGCCCATTTTTGGAGTAGTGATCATTCCCCAGCCCTCAGTTTTAAGTTGAGCATGACCTTATATGGTATCGAATTTCCCTTTGGCTAGTTCTGGGTCAGCTGTCCTTGGTTGTGTCCTTCTCTCAGCTTCCTGTAGAAATTAACCATATCTTGGCCTACCCAGCACAAAGAGTAAAGCAGAGCTTTCAAGCAGCTCAATCCTTGTAGGGAAGGGAAATGCAATTGCTGCTCTCTAATGGTAGAGAACAATATCTACACTTAAGGAACAGAAAGCAAGCGTCACATGGTCTTAAGCAATGGTTTAAGTCTGCAGAGTTTTTACATGCCCTCCTTTCAGAAGGAATCAAACTTTTTCAAACAGATGTTTACACACCACACACTACTTCAAATACCTCAATAATCATACATACTATGGCAAGAACACAGCTTATTTTTTTTTGTTTTATATTAATCAAGAATACTCCCTAAAAGGTAAAGATGATGGGAGCAAAAGAAAGAAAGATAGATTGATCTGTTTCAGAAGCAATAATGAGCTCTCCCCCTAACAGCTGCAGGGGGAACACAGAAGAGGCTAAGACTGAAAGTGGTATAATCTGGCAAGGAGGCAATGCAGTGAATTCACTTTATAATGAAATCTACACAACAAGAGCTTCACCAATAACACACTTCACTAACGAAAAAAATGGAGTTTATACTAACAATATGTCCTGCTGGTGTAGACCATATTACCATCACAGCTACGCTCATTATATAATAGATGTGATATTTCTCTGAAGTATATGCAACATGCTAGACACGCTAAACCAGTATCAAATAATTTCAGAAATCTATGTCAGATTGTAAGGGAGATGCAGCAACGTAGCCTCATTTCCTGGAAAAAAAAGCCGGCTTTTTTCCCTGGATATCTTTATTTCTCAGGTACAACTCATTAATACTTCCATACGGTTTCAGTCATCATATATATTAAATCATTCTTTAATGACTAGTCTCAAAGTAGCAGTGATACATACAGAGCTTGAGGTTTCAAAGTGTAACAGACTTAACGATATATTTGTTAATCAAACAGGTCTAAATGGATATATTATCAGTAGCTGTGAAACCTGAGCATATAACATGATATAAGTACATGCTGCCATTAAACAATGCAACCTGTATGTAGTCTTTGTAAAAAACTTATATGTGTAAAAGCCTAATTTTGTGTACCCTGCAAAACATTCAGTAAGAGACTGACAGAGATAAGGGCCCAGTTGCATCCTTGTGTGATGAGATAACAGGGGTCTTCAGCACAAAGCGGGAGGAAAACCAGCTCAAGCCGTTGGAGCCTTGGCCAAACCCAGCATGCTAGGCCAAAGATAAGAAGTGCACAACAAGATAGACTGCAGCCTTCATCCAAAAGATCCCCGCCCGTGACCACCTGGAGACACTGCGCAGGCACAACAGGGAAGAGCCAAAGCTGAAGACTATAGATATAATTCCTTGGGACTAATTTTAATAAAGACGGCCTTTTTGAGGAAAAAGTTATGAATATGTATAGGTGTTCCTGGAATAACTATGAATATGTAATCCTTTACCACATTTAACCAGGCTTGCGGCTACTGAAAACGTGCACCATGGTGGAGCAGGAGACTCCCCGGTTGCCCAGCACTGTTTTGCCCACTTGCCACTTGCTGCAATAAATTCTAAGCAATTTATTCCGACGAGTGCGTGCTATTTATCGTGATCATCTACAACAAAAGTCAGTGTCCTTTCTTGCAGCCGCTGGAGTGATGCCAACTCCACGCGGGAGGGGGGAAATGCTGCGCCACCCTGGGAAATTCAAGATTGGTTTTGTATATTTTGCATTATTTTCTCTATTTATTAGTAACATTAGTAAAGCATTTAAAACTTTAAACAAAACTTTAAACCCTTACTAAACCAAAAACTAAACTAGGAATGGGTCCTCTGCAACAAGAACAATTTAAAGCTGTAAATAATCTTTTTCTGTGAGTATCTGAATGTGTTGCAGTTTTGTAAGTCTTTACCTGTTGTATGGGATAGTAAAATTTTGTGTGTAAAAGCCTTGCCCAGTCCAGCTTGCTGGAGCAGCAGGGGGGGCAGGTGCCGATGGGGCTCCAGCGCGCACTGACCTGTTTTGTCAGGGAGACCCAGTGGTGCCTCCACCCAGCTGAGCAGTGGGCTCAAAGGTGCAATACTAAAATCAAGGTATTGTCTTGAATGAATGTAATTGTGATCTGTTTGTATGTTTGGACTTGATATGTGGTCTGTGTGTCTGAGCTCAGTATTTTAGTTTGTATATATTTGGTACCAAAAGTATGTTGTTAGAGACATAATTACAAAATGGGAACCGGTTCTGAGACTAAAAATATCACCTTGCTCTCCCTTTTAAGATGCACCTGTAAATTAGTGGGGGAGAGTGATATGAATATAAAGTTCTAGGATTAGCTGTATTTCAATTTAGTGTTGTTTTGGGGATACATTGATTCAGATCTAAATTTAATGTAAGAGATCGATGCTTAATATGCTGCTTATTAACATCTGTAGGAAATTACACAAGATAGAGGCTGAGGGATGTGACTTCCAGCCAGAGGATCAAGTATTAATAAAAACTTGGAGAGAGCTCACAGGTCCCCCGTTGGGAAGGGCCTTTTTGTTGTTCTTCTCACTACAGATACCGCAATTCGCACAGCAGAGCAAGGCTGGACTCATGCGGAATCAACTTCCGCTAGATGGACTGTCATATCTGAACCAGGAGACCTTCGAGTGAAAATAAAGAGAAACGATCCGGTGGGCGAATCACCCTGAGGGAATCGTAAGAAAACTTTAGAACGGGGAATATCAAACAGAGATATGCAACATACCAAGATAAAGTGCTGTATTTGTGATTGTAATTGTTTTCCTTTTGTCTGTTATCACCATGTATATATTGTAAAGAAAAGTGTTATTACCATTGCAGTTACAATAACATTTCCCGAGGGTTGTGTCCTGAATATATGTGAGAGGAACTTAAAATAACTCTAACTACTGGCTGTATTGCTGGCAAGCTAGGACAACTTAAACTAGACTTTGAGGGCCAAGACTATTGGGATTCAAAGGGTTTTTGGGGAGCTCTTTGAAAGAGGAGTCAGAGGAGAACTACAAAGTTGTGGTCAACCACTCCGAATAGCGTGTCGGAGAGTGGTCAAGATTCCTTGTAATCTATCCCAGATAAAAGCTAAAGCGTGGGAATTTGTAATTAAGAGATACAACACATGAAAATTCCTACCTGGGGCTCCTGAAGAATATCCTTGCTGCCGAGAAGATGGACCACCTCGCTGCTGGAAGCAACCCAGTAGGCGAAGGAGGCAGAAGGGTAAAACAGTGGGGCATGTTAATCAGGTGGAATTCAATGTTGAGTTTAGTACAGATGCTCAGTGGGATTATACATCCATTTTCCAAGAGCTTCCAAAGTGTGAAACCTGGCCATAATAAAGATTGTCCTGTAGCTCGACAGCAATACAGGGCTGTTAAACAAATGTTAAAAATTGGCTTAATTCTTTCCATAAGAATAGATGCAGTATGTGGAAATAATCTTAATAATCCACACTAACCTTATGAATGGATCCTTCAAAGACGGGAAGATCAAACTGTAATTAAGCGAAATATAACCACAGGATCTCCTAGTTTTTCTGTTCCTCTTTGTCAGTTAGCACCTATACAACCCTGTGTAAACCAGAAACCTTACTATTTTTGTCCTGCCTCTAATCCAGGAAAAAGTTATTGTAACTATCCTAATAATTATTATTGTGCCTATTGGGGTTGTGAAACTATTGCCTCTGACTGGGCACCTCCTATGAAGGATAAGTTTTTAACTGTAACCTGGGAACCTGTGAGATGTACCCCCCTAGTAGTTAATTTATGTAGAGGCAAGTTGATAGGGCCTACTAACTGTAAATATTTAACACTCACAGTTCTACAAACAGAAGATCAAGGATGGCTATTGGGAAAAGCTTGGGGAGTTAGGCTTTGGGAACCTGAAACAGACAGAGGGGGATTAATATCTTGAGAAATTCTTAACTTCCCTCTCTGAGGTAGTCTTACAAAATCAAAGAGGGTTAGATTTATTATTTCTGCAACAAGGAGGGGTATGTGCAGCTCTAGGAGAAGAATGTTGTTTTTATGCTGACCACACAGGAGTCGTACAAGACTCCTTAGCCAAAGTAAGAGAAGGATTGGCACAAAGGAAGTGGGAGAGAGAAGCACAACAAAATTGGTACGAATCTTGGTTTACTCACTCTCCTTGGCTAACCATGCTGTTGTCAACCATAGCGGGACCTCTAGTTATATTAATATTGATTTTAACTTTTGGGCCCTGTATTTGAAACAAAATTATAGGGCTAGTAAAGAATGAATTAGAAGCAGCCCATCTGATGGTGTTGAAAAGGCAGTATGAACATCTAGAGAAAGATGGAAGTACTGAAAAGGAAACTTCTCTAATCCTCTCTTTAGCCTGAGAATCGGTCGCCCAGTTTGATAAACAAAATGGTAAAAACAAAAAGGGAGGATTGTAATAGACTTAACGATATATTTGTTAATCAAACCAGTCTAAATCGATATGTTATCAGTAGCTGTGAAGCCTGAGCATATAACATGATATTAGTACATGCTGCCATTAAACAATGCAACCTGTATGTAGTCTTTGTAAAAAACTTATATGTGTAAAAGCCTAATTTTGTGTACCCTGCAGACCATTCAGTAAGAGACTGACAGAGATAAGGGCCCAGTTGCATCCTTGTGTGAACGAGATAACGGGGGTCTTCAGCACAAAGTGGGAGGAAAACCAGCTCAAGCCGTTGGAGCCTTGGCCAAACCCAGCGTGCTAGGCCAAAGATAAGAAGTGCACAACAAGATAGACTGCAGCCTTCATCCAAAAGATCCCCGCCCGTGACCACCTGGAGACACTGCGCAGGCACAACAGGGAAGAGCCAAAGCTGAAGACTATAGATATAATTCCTTGGGACTAATATTAATAAAGACGGCCTTTTTGAGGAAAAAGTTATGAATATGTATAGGAATAACTAACTGGAATAACTATGAATATGTAATCCTTTACCACATTTAACCAGGCTTGCGGCTACTGAAAACGTGCACCATGGTGGAGCAGGAGACTCCCCGGTTGCCCAGCACTGTTTTGCCCACTTGCCACTTGCTGCAATAAATTCTAAGCAATTTATTCCGATGAGTGCGTGCTATTTATCGTGATCATCTACAACAAAAGTCAGTGTCCTTTCTTGCAGCCGCTGGAGTGATGCCAACTCCACGCGGGAGGGGGGAAATGCTGCGCCACCCTGGGAAATTCAAGATTGGTTTTGTATATTTTGCATTATTTTCTCTATTTATTAGTAACATTAGTAAAGCATTTAAAACTTTTCCAACTTGCAAGTCTCTCTCCCTTTTCCTCCCATTATCTTTCCTTAGCAAGGAGGGCTGTTGAGGGGGAGGGGGTTAACAGAGAGCATCTGCCACAGTTTATTGTTGCCCTGCATTAAATGGTGACAGGCCTATTTCTTTGAAGATATTCCTTTCTGTGGATGGGAGTATTTTGATTCACTTCTAATCACAGGAGACATTTGTCTTCCTAGAACATCAGAAGACAGCCTCAAGCCCCATCTCAGCAACAGTCGAACTTCAGCACATTAGAAGTATTTGTCAGGAGATTTTGGAGAGCCTGAACATCTTTCCTATTCCTTTTTTACACCTTTTTTCATGTCAGCTACAAGTTTGAGTGTTTCAAAATGAAATCTTGCATCAGGAGATATGTAGGTTCAAGTTAAAGGCTAATAGGAAAGTATTCTTACCATTGCAACTGCCCTTCTAGCCTGGTGAACAAACTGTATGTAGCCAATTGAAAGCAGCAGCAGTATGATTTTTTTTTTTCTACTTTAACTTTGATTTCAACATCTTCCAAGTGGTTCCTTTTTAATTATCCTGCCTTTTAAGGATTTTGCTTTATTTGTGAATTATTTTTTCTTGCCTTTTTTATAATGGATTTTTCATACAATGCTTTAAGCCTTCTTTAATAGCTCTTCAGCCCTTCTCTCGTACACACTTCTATGTCTGTTAGGATAGATCGGTTTTCACTTCTTGTTCTTAAGATGCTGTTTGTAATACTTTCCCAGATGTCCCTAATATCACATGTTTGATCAAATCTGTTTTCCAGTGAAACTGAAGATTAGTTTTAAAAGACAGTAAGTAGAAAAACAAAGTTCCTTTATCATTTCATGCCACCTTAATATCTTATGACACTAAACTAATTCTAAATGAAAGAGAAATGGTTGGGTGCATTGGTCCATTTATTGATACCTACTGTTGTTGATCTGTGGATAGCAGTAGCATCAATATTAGTTTTCCTTTAAGAACAACCTCATTATTTCAGCAATATATTGGTTAATATACTTCCTCCATTCAAAGTATAAAAATCCACCACAAATCCCACTGTGTTTTATATCAAATTTCTCTTTCAGCCAGCCTTTGTAACATTTCCATCTTTGTAGTTCCAGTACAAAACCACCTTCCATCTTCAAAGAGGTTCCCTTAAGTAAGTTTCACCTGCTGCTCTTATTCTTGCATAATTTAAACCCAAATACGCTCATTTCCATAAGTAGATGGATGGGGACACTTCCTGATCAAGACTCTACATTCTTAGAATATAAGATTCCAATGGGTAAATATGCACCAGCCAGACTCTCCCTTGGTGCTTTATACAAACGATCATTGTTTCAGTTACCAGATTTTCTAATTGGAAAGTGAGCAATAAATTTAAACACCTTCATAGTGCTCTTTTTAACTCTTCACTCAAAGATCCTAGAGAACACAGAAAAGAAAAAGCCTATCCAAAACATTTTCTTCAGAGTAGTACACAAATCTCTACAGTCGTGATAATTTTCTCCTCCTGTCCAGGGAAGGTGCAGAAGAGAACAAGTTTCTAAAGACAATGTATGGCCCCTTAGTCTTAAATGTAGTGATTTGAGCACTAGATTGGCACACTAGTGGTTTGAACAGTAGGCTCAAATACTCCTCCTTATCATAGTAGGCTAAATAAGAGGTTGAATCTGTGCTTCCCACTTCCTGGAGCAGTGACCGCACAACAGTCCCATGTTTAGAATAGACAGACAACCAGGGCCTGATATCCTGAGCTGACCCATAGGGAAGTCTGCTGCCTCCCTGGGGCTAGGGTAAGAGTGTGGCTCAACAACTCCCCAGGCTGCTAAGGTCCTCTGATTATTAAACACTATTGGTTTTTAATGTTGGCAGGGAAGAAATAGGAAAAAGTAATATTAAGCAAATCAAAAAGGATTTCAGAGCTTTGGGACGGCTGCTCAGTGGCTCAGGTTCTCAAGTGGTTTTCTCCTCCACCCTTTCAGTTGTGGGCAGGAATACAGAATGGAACAGGCAGGCCCAACTAATTAACACATGGCTCCATGACTGGTGTCATTGATGGAACTTTGGGTTTTTCGACCATGGGAAAGTCAGTCCCTCGCCAGGTCTCCTAACACCCGATGGAATGCATCTCTCACAGAAGGGGAAAAGGGTGTCTGCTCAGGGGCTTGCAAGGCTGATTGATAGGGCTTTAAACCAGACTGGAAGGGGGCAGTACCAGGTCAGTCAGTGATGAGCAGCAGGATGGCACATC
This sequence comes from Columba livia, assembly GCF_036013475.1. Taxonomy (NCBI): domain Eukaryota; kingdom Metazoa; phylum Chordata; class Aves; order Columbiformes; family Columbidae; genus Columba; species Columba livia. The sequence goes on along the minus strand of NC_088641.1, from coordinate 13,072,349 downwards.
AAAGTTTGAGGAGGTGCTTGACAGTGAGATTCCTCAGACTGCGCCACCAGGTGAAGGGCACAATCAGTCACACTTGAAGTGCTTCTACACTAATGTGCGCAGCAGGAGGAAAAAGCAAGATCAACTAGAAGCCTTGACTCGGTCCCAGGGATATAATTGGCATCAGTGAAACCTGGTGGGATGAATCTTGTGACTGGTGTGTCATGATGGATGGCTACAGGCTATACAGAAGGGACAGGCACGGTAGGAGAGGTGGGGGTGTGGCACTATATGTAGTGGAGGGGCTGGAGTGCATGGAGCTGGCAGTTGACGACGACAAAGTTGAAAGCCTCTGGTTAAGGATTAAGGGTCAGACAAATAAAGTGGATGTCGTCATGGGTGTCTACTATAGGCCTCCCAGCCAGGATGACAACACTGATGAGTTATTCTTTAAGGAACTAAGTGAAGCCTGCAAGTCATCTGTCCATGTCCTTATGGGGGACTTCAACTTGCCAGATGTCAACTGGGAATATCATACAGCTGGTACCAACAGGTCCAGAAGACTCCTAAATCATCTGGACAATAACTTCTTGGTGCAGGTGCAGGTAGTAAGGGAACCGACCAGGAAAGGTGCCTTCCTAGATTTGATTCTCACTAACAGAGAGGGTCTCGTGGGAGAAGTGGCGACTGGTAGCTCCCTTGACCAGTGACCATGAAGCAGTCAAGTTTAAAATATTTGCTAATGGGAGGAAAACTGCCAGCAAGACCTTAACACTAGATATGAGGAGAGCAGACTTGAGGTTACTCAGAGAACTACTTAGTAAGATTCCCTGGGAATAAGCTTTTGAAGGTGCTGGGGTCCATCAGTGTTGGTCATTTTTTAAATACCATCTACTAAAAGCACAGGACCAGGCAATTCCAAGATGCCAAAAATCTAGCAGGCGAGGCAAAAAGCCAGCTTGGTTGAGCAGGGATCTTCTTGAAATACAGTGAAAAAATAAATCACATGGTCAGTGGAAGCAAGGTCAGGCAACATGGGAAGACTACAGAGATGCTACTTGCCACTGCTGTAGGGAGGAAATTCACACTGCCAAAGCTCAATTAAAACTGAAGCTGACCAGTACTGTGAAGGACAATAAAAAAGGCTTTTTAAAATATATTAATGGCAAAAGGCAAAACAGAAATAACATTTGTCCATTACTTGATGAACATGGTCACCTTATTAACAGGGACATAGACAGAGCTGAGATGTTTAATGCTTTCTTTGCCTCCGTCTTCAACACTGATGATGGATTTGGGGGCCCCCATAACTCTGGGTTAGAAAACCATGGCTGCGAGAACGATAAACTCCCAATCAATCCAGAACTTGTACATGATTTGCTACTCCAGCTAGAATCCCTACAAGTTGATGAGGCCTGATGGGATTCATCCAAGGGTGCTTAAAGAGCTGGCTGACATCATAGTGAGACCTCTCTCTGTGATTTTTCAACTCTTGGGAATCTGGAGAGGTCCTGGATGACTGGAAGCTGGCAAATGTTGTCAAAATCTACAAGGAGGGCAACAGGGATGACGACCCTGGCAACTACAGGCCTGTCAGCCTCACTTCTGTTCCTGGCAAAATCATGTAGAAGATTGTTCTGGGAATTACTGAAAAACACCTGAATGACAACGCAGTCATTGGTCCCAGCCAGCACAGGTTCATGAGGGGAAAGCCCTGCTTTACCAACTTAATTTCTTTCTACAACAAGGTTACCCACCTAGTTGACCAAGGGAAGCCTGTTGATGTGATCTTTTTGGATTTCAGTAAAGCCTTCGATACTGTCTCTCACAATATCCTCGTGTCCAGCATACAGCTAGATAAACACACAATGCAGTGGGTAAGCAATTGTCTGATGATTCAGGCTCACAGGGTTCTAGTAAATGGGGTTATGTTAGGCTGGTAACCAGTCACTAGCAGGGTTCTGCAGGGATTTGTCTTAGGGCCAGAATTCTTCAATGTCTTTATAAATGAATTAGACTCAGGACTTGAGGGAATGCTTAGTAAGTTTGCTGATGACACAAAACTGGGAGGAGCTGTTGACACTCTCGAGGGCAGAAAGGCCCTGCAGAGAGATCTGGACAAACTGGAGAACTGGGCAATCACCAACCACATGAAGTTCAACAAGGGCAAGTGCCGGATTTTGCATCTGGGACGCGGCAACCCTGGCTGTACATATAGACTGGGGGATGAGATGCTGGAAAGCAGCTCTGTGGATAGGGATCTAGGGGTTCTGGCCAACAGCAAGTTGAACATGAGCCAACAGTGTCCCTGGCAGCCAAGAGGGCTAACCGTGTCCTGGGGTGCATCAAGCACAGTATTGCCAGCCGTTCAAGGGAGGTGATTGTCCTGCTCTACTCTGCACTGCTGTGGCCTCATCTGGAGTTCTGTGTGCAGTTCTGGGCACCACAGCATAAAAAAGATATTAAGCTACTAGAGAGTGTCCAGAAGAGGGCTATGAAGTTGGTGAAGGGTTTGGAGAGGAAGCCGTATGAGGAGCGACTAAAGTCACTTGGTTTGTTCAGCCTGGAGAAGAGGAGACTAAGAGGAGACCTCATTGCGGTCTACAGCTTCCTCACAAAGGGAGGAGGAGGGGTAGGTGCTGAACTCTTCTTTTTAGTGACCAGTGACAGAACCCGAGGGAATGGCAGGAAGATGTGCCAGGGGAGGTTTAGGTTGGACATTAGGAAAAGGTTCTTCACCCAGAGGGTGGTGGAGCACTGGAACAGGCTCCCCAGGGAGGTAGTCGTGGCCCCAAGCCTGACAGTATTCAAGAAGAAACTGGACAACGCCCTCAAACACATGGTGTGAACTATGGAGCTGTCATATGCAGGGACAGGATTTGGACTTGATGATCCTTGTGGGTCACTTCCGAGTCAGGACATTCTATGAAAGTAAATTTCATGGAATCAGGATTCATAAGAACTGGAATAAGAACTTTTGCAGAAAGCAAAGGGTTGCAGATATTATTTTCTGCAGTGAGCTATAATAAGTGAGTTTATATACAGGTACCCATAATACATAGCAATTTATTAGTACATAATTTCCTAAAGACTTGATAAAAGAACTTTTTACAAGAGGAATGTGGATATCACTTCTAATTCCTAGTAAACACATGATGAAAAAAAATGAAGTCACTTTGCATTTAAATGTTCTAAAATGACCAGATGTACTAAAGATATAGACTTTCCTACTGACATTCCACATAACGAATGTGTATATATAGTGGATACATGAGAAGAACATAGATATGAAGAAATGTTCTAAAGGTAAATTAAGCTGAAACTCCTACATTAGTCTACAAAAATTAAGTTTGACAAAGACATCTTTTTCAAAATCGATCATGCAGTGAAATTAAATTCTCACATTTTTTTAAAGAAGGCTTTTTCAGTTTTCTGAAGTTTTTCTGGCTTAACAGTCCTCAAAAATGTAGACTTTTATATATAAAATAAGGTTAGTGGAACTGTGAACTTGCTTACAGGTGAGTGTTGCAAGCTTGCTTATCTTTGCTGATAAGAGGCAAGAAAGATTTAGACATAACTTCAGAGTTATACACTACTTAACCTCTGAAATCAGCACTACAGTTAATCCTCAGCAGAGCACTTCATATAATTGAAAAAAATCTACTCATATGACTAATTCTCTGGAAGTACACTGAAATCTTCCATTTCTTTTCCTCATAACAATTTTGGCAATAATCTAGAAAGAGCACTTAAATACAGCAAGGAAACGTGCAACACATGGGGAACTAGAGCCAGTTAAAAAGAAAACAGAAGACAGGTTCTTGAAGAAAGTATCCAATTTTTTAAAAATGCTCTTGGTAAGTACTTCTTTTGAAGATTCCATCAGATTTGAAACTGTACTGCTTCAAAGTTTTGTGAACCAAAGTCTAACAAATACTGAATTGTCAACAACTAGAGAATATAAATACTGAAATAATTTCAGTCAGGAAACAAGAAAAAGTATAAGAATGCAAATAGATTTTAAAATGCATACACAACTTCTGGCAGACCAGAAGTATCTGATTTCTAAAACAGCAAGACTTGTGTGAGTTCTTCACATGTACTGCATGGATGCAGTGAGTGCAATGACTATAATGAAATAATTTAAGATAAGAATAAAAATCAGAATTCTGTTCATCATAACATTGGAAAATACAGTTTAAAAAAGTGCTAAAATTATGATGAGTGGGAATTAGTAACAATGTTGACTTAACCATTATGTAGCCATAGAACTTAGAAAAACCATAATGGGGGACACACCTAACTGGAAAAGCATTGTGCTGTGCCACACTGCTAAAGCAGATAACACTTGCAAGATAAACTGCAATCGCCTGTTACAAATCTCAGTTCCCATTATCTGAATGATGCAGCTGTTTTAACAGAATTTTTTAGTGGAAATGGCTTTGGACACAGAATAGGAAATTCCAGTTTGACAGGCTTGCATTAATATTTGTATGAATTAAGAATAACTCATATTATCATTCCTTGGCTGCTTTTCATGATTATGTTAAAACGAATAAGAACTTCCTGTCACATACATTCAAATAACTATTCTTGTCATTTTCATCTTGAATCAGGCTTATCATACCATTCATATGAATTTTCAGTGAAAAAGTTGATGCACTTACATTTTTCCTTACTGCTGTTACTGTTGTGTAAAAAATCCCCATCAGAACGCATTGTAGGGAAATCATCTTCATCATCTTCTACCACTAAATGTGCGAGAGAGAGTGTATGTTATGGGAGTGAGAAAGCTTTTCCAGTTCTTTAGTGTGCAAGAAAGAATTGAGAGCATCTTCATGGCTAAGCAGCATTTAATATTTTTTCCTATAACAGTCATGAACACCCCCCCCTTTTATTTATTTTTTTTTTACCCAAGACTACTATCAACATTACTGTCAGAAACCATCAGGAGACTAACATTAGCACTTGATTCAATGGTAAGAAGAACATTTTCTCAGTGTTACAACTGGATAAGCAGAGAGCCACAATTGAGCAACTATCTACTCTTTTACACTATAAAGTTCTCAAAGAAGTGGAATGATACTTATCTACTCTTTTCTCACTAACTCATTTCAGGCTGCCAGAACAAATGTAAAGCTGAATATAAATGCTTCAGGAGAGTGCATGAATATGAAAACAAGCTGTGCTCTGGGAAGAGCAATTCAGAGATATGTACATATACACACCTGAGTCTACTAGGACGTCAAGTGTGCATTCAGTGCTCTAGCTTCAGCCAATACATCTCAGGAGCATTCATTATGGCAGAACCTTTGCCTTTTTTAAGGAATGTATTGTTCCTATCAAAACAAATATCCTATTGTTTTTCAAAATAAAGGTAAGAGACAGCGGTAAACTAACTTATGGGGTAAACAATTATTGTTCTATAACATCAAATGCTGAAAAACATTTCTTTTATACAGTTGACAGCTACAGGTTAAAGTTGAGCAGATTTTTATGGGAATCCAATTTCTGAAGTGAAAAGTTAACACTGTTTATGCAGAAATATCTATGATTGATCCCATTACTAAAGAGTAAATTTAAGATTCATATTTTATTTATATGGTATCAAATGCTTTAGTAACTATTTCAAGTGCTATTACTGTGTTAAAGGTTAAATTCTATGGCGATAAAAGTTTTTAATTACAGTTTTACCTTTATCCCTCTGGAGTTCATCTTTGGAAACTGCATCTGCACAGGCATCAAAGTATTTCTGTAAAGTATCAACTTGTCTACACAAGATGTCTCTAAAGGTTTCCATTTCTGCAAGCTTCTCGTGTAAGCTATGGCCCTTCTGAAAACACAAGAGAAAAAAAGGCTCAAATGCTTCTACATACTCCGCAATAGTTCAATGTCAAAAAAAGAGGATTTCTGCAACTATGAAGAACAAATTCTTCAGGTACACAAAGACATTTCAGATATCAACAGCTATGAAATACTGTTAATTTTAGAACGACATAAGAAACTGCATAAAAGTGTTTATTACTAATTTTGTCCCCTGATCTCAGTTTTTCCTCTTGACTGCATCTGCTACTTTAGAGCATTCAGTAAAAGCTTATTAAAAACATGATCTTGCATGCTACCAGGTTTATGTCTATTTGCCTGAAAACAGTCTGTTCTAGTTTAAGATATTTGTTCTAATCTTTACTCCTCCCTTTCTTGTGCTGCTCCTCTTCTGCTCTCCCAGAAGTACAGCCCACCCAAGTTCAGATGTTAAATGTTCATACACGTGAAACAAGGAAAGACATAATTTGTCAATTGGTATTAATCAAATTTGTTAAGTCACAGAATCAGCATTTCCTTTCATTTAGAAGCCCTGATATTCTCAGAAATATTCTGGGAAAGGTTAATAAATCCTCCCACAGGTTTGATTTTCTTGCCATTTGAAAATGACACCATAGTTAAAGAGGGACAACTGCAGAGGCATGAAAAAGCTTCCTGTACGCTCTGTTCATCATCACATGCTGAATTACTAAGACTCATAATAAACCAAAGATTTGTTTTTGTTGGTTCCCCCCCATAATTATATGACTAAGTCTTCACATAGCATATTTCCTTTCCAATTATGTGTGTTATTTACACACCAATACTAAGAAAATGTTATTCACTAACCTTGAATGAAGAGGTGGATGTTGCAGAGTATCCACTTGTTCCAGAAACAAGAGACACTATGGAGCCATGGCGTCGTAAACTTGATTCTGATCCATAGCCAGATTCAGTCTAAAAACCAAACCACACGCAAAACTAGAGTGCTGAGGCTTTTAATAATAAAAAGAAAATAATAAAAGCAAGTTTAATGTCATCTCCTCTAAAACCAGACCATTTGTTTCTTGTCAGGAAGCAGCAGGGGCTTAATAACTCAGATTGTGTCTGCAAGTTTAAGATGTTGACGTAGCATCTATAAAGTTGCTATGAATTTATTTTTTGTAATCATAATGATCTGGCAAAAAAGTAGTTATTTGCAACTTATTATGTGCCCCCAAAAGAGCGAGACAACATATATTTAAAGGTTCAAAAAAGGAGTAAGGTTTCCATTATTTAGGTATATTTAATCCCTACCAAGCAATTTTCACATACCATTTGAAAAACCAACAGTACTCTACAATTAATCAAAAGGATTAACATGGTTCAGTTTAAAGACAATCAGCAGCCTCAGTTAATCCTTCCAATCATTCAAATAGTGCCATTTTAGTTTTAAAAGTAACAAGATAAGTACAGATCATAGAAAAAACAGATAATTACTGCTATAATTTTTTTGCTTTTTCCAGACTTCTTTAGCAATATTCTTTATACTAGAGTGAAATTATTTTTGACAAAGAACAAAAGTCTACATGAAACAAGGTGAGATACAGAAAGCAAGATGGAGAAGACAATAATAGTAACTAATTAAATAATGCAAAAAATGAAAAACATCTCTTGATTAAAATAGCATTAAAAATATGTACAAACATTTAGTTTGACAAATGTCCTCACAAGTGAAACAGAAGCAGATACTGAGGAACTAGAAGAAAAATATTTCCCTAAAGGTTAACGTAAAATGGCCCATGCATGGCAAAGGAGAAGAAAAACCCTCAAAGAGAACATAAGACAGCTGGAAAATCTCATTCCATAACAATTGTGCCAATTAGTCTTTATTAGTATTAAATTGTATGAACTTCCTTAGGATATATATTTTACATTGTATACTGCATAGTCATGGTTAAGTAAGCATGACTTAAGGACCCCAGCTCTTTGCAAGAAGGACAGCCTCCACCCTGAAGAATAAGGGATACCCCCAGACTATCGAGATAATACTAGCATCCTAGCCCCTCTAACATCTCTGTGAAACCCTCCCATTATTTGGCATCATAGACAAGTAACTGTAGCTAGACCGACTCTAAGGGCATCTAGATGAAGAAAACAGCAGATGGATGATGATGGCATAGAATTATAGTTGCTTTGCAAAACAGTAGTGTGTGTGTGTGTGTTAAGTACTGATTGGTCAAATCATATTGTATCTGAACATTTGAAAGGTATAAGAACCACATGTAAAATCACATTTGACATGCCCCAATTTGAATGGGACACCTCATGAGCATGAATAAAGAATTACTCTTGCAATTCTATACTTTGCATCCTAGCCTCTCTGTCAGCATGGGCCATTTGCAATTTTTTTGTGACAAAATAAACAGATGGTCCTAAGTAATATCTGAAATACTGTTAACAGATTAATTTGATTGAGTTGACAGAGAATATTGTGAAGGATCTTTGACAGGAATAAGAAATTCCACAGTGGCAGAGAAATTGAGATGGGGTGGGGAGAAGACAGAACAAATTATATGGAACAAGCAAGAAGCAACGATGAAATTCTAGATGTTGTACTTTTGTGAAAAAATCAAAAATGGCATAGGCTGAGGGAAGGCAGGAAAGTGCTGATAAATTAAGATGCAAATGAACTTAAAAAGTATTAAAAGCAAGGAGAAAGGATAAAAAGTTGAAGTTCAATGAAAAAGGAGAATTTGGACAATACTGCAAGTGTGGAGGACAAAGTATGTATGTCTGGATTTGTCCTGGTTTTATTAAAAACAAGTTTCTCTTTTAGTGAATTTTTCTTTCAGCTAAAGTCTTCTTACTAACTGCACTTTTCTGAAAACTAGATACATGTTTTGGTAGACATAGCAATGGAATGCAAGGTCCCTGATAAGGATGCACATCTCCCAAGAGGGGCAAGCAGTGAACTGAACAGGTGACCAAAACTGGCCAACTGAAGTATTCTATCCCATTCACATGATACTTCATATAAAAGTGGGAGATCACCAGGGTCTTGTCCCTTTTCCCTATGGCTGACATCTGGGGAGAACCTTGTGAGTCATCCCTGAGAACTGAGGCCTAGTGACAGACTGAATCCAGTTCTGGTTGGCTGCAGAGTCCAGTCCAGGACTTCTGGGTGCAGGCTCTGCTGCTGCTGGAGCAGTGCTGATCTTTGCTGGGACTTTCAAGATTGGTTTTGTATATTTTGTATTATTTTCTCTACTTTCTTAGTAGCATTAGTAAAACATTTTAATTTTTTTTTCCAACTCTTTCTCTCTGTCCTTCTTTTGCCTTCTAATTGACTGTCCTTAGTGGGAAGAGGGGAGAGGGGGGGCTAAAGGGGGGCTGGGGGGGGAAGAGGGGGTTAACAAAACATCTGCCACGGTTTATTGTCACCCTGCAATCAAACCATTGACAGGGTTACAAAGGAGCAGTGGCAGAGAAATACGGTTTTGGAGAAATGAAGATATGACTGAAAAGAAAACTGTGAGTTCCAAAGTTGTTAACATAATTCCTGAATGAACACAACTGAATGAGATTATCCAGCAAAAACAAGTAAGAAGGAGCCAAAAGTCAGTTTCTATCCGGACCATTTAAAGAATGAGGTAGAAGACAACAAAGCATTGAGGAAACAGAAGAAAAACATGATGAGTATCAAAAGCAGAAGCAAAGTAGAAAAATTAATATAATCAAGAAATGCAAGTGTAGTCGGAAAAAGGTAGTCTGAGTCTTGATGGAAGATGGCTAAGTGATTATCAACTTAAAATAAAAAATATGAGTACTCATAAGTTCAACAGATTTAATAAGGCACATCTTAAGTTCATTGCTTAATTTAGCAAAAAAATAGAAATATTGTAACTTATCGGAAATAGCAGAAATATAAATTTTTAATGACAGTTTGAAGTGAAATGATAGAAGGCAAGATGCATTTAGAAATTTCTGCTGTAAATCATGCATTTAAAGCTATTTTATACAGAGCAAAAGTCCTAGAAAAATAGCTAAGTGTAGCGACAGAATTGCTAGAAGTTTGGGTTTTTTTTTAGAATTAGTCCTACTCTTTGTTTTAAAGCATAGCTTTAAAATATCCATTGGAATAGGCTTTTTATTAAAAACATTAACATTGGATACATGGAGTTCTTCTAGAATATAAGTTCCAGTGTTAAGCAGTATACCTGGCTTTGCTAACATATTTGGTATACCGGGCCAAGTTTTGTATTGCACTGCACTTGTGTTACAGTGCAAATATTATACCTTAATTCACTGGATTTTGATATTAAGTATAACAAATCAAACAACGAGGCTTTGATTAGTTTTTTTTTGCAAATACTCAAGTAAGGGCTTTTGGCTCTTAATACGGACTTTAGGTCCTCCAAAGGCTTGACAAATGAAAACAAAGCAGGTAAGGAAATAAAAGGATTTTTAAAAGAACAATTAAAAGTTTTAGGCATACGATACTATAATTTCAGAAGTGTTTAATAAGCATAAACCTTAAGAGAGCATTTTAGAATAGGCACACAACACCTTGAAGCATCATAAAACATTTCTCTTTAGATTTCCTCTATATATGAATCTAAATCAAACTTGACTGTTTTCTTGATAACTTCAATGTTTACTTAATCATATGCTACAAATATTAAGATGACTTTGAATGTGCTTTTACTGAAGTCAGTTTGACAGTGGGGACTCATTCTATTTTATGGTTAAGTTGTACACACTAGAAAGAAGGTAAAATTTCATTTCAGTGGGATATGACTGTAATGAACAGATCAATTTTAAAATGTAGCCAAAATATCCATTGCATTGAGGTCAGAGCATTTTAACTAAGGGTAGCAAATGCCATCCCAAGCACAGTGCAGGAGACTACTTAGCAAAAAAAAGCTTCTAACATGACCTTTCTTTGCAACTGCATGAATAGGTAAATAAATGAAGACAAATTTTTCCTCCAATAGTGATAAATGTTGCAACTCCACAGTAAATAAGCATACTACATGCACAGGAAGAAAAAACAGGAATTCTGAGTTGAAAACTAAGTATAAGACAAATGAAAAATAAAGACTATAGTAATACAGCACTAAGATTATCATAACAGCTATAGTCACTCATTCAGTCTAAGTAACAAAATCTTTTAGGTCTTTACTTCTCAAATACCATACACATGTGACAAATCACCACGTGTTGCCTGCAGACAATAAGCGCCTTTAATAGCTGCAAGAGCTAGAGTGGGTGCACAGGTTGATAAGCCCTGGAACCACATGTGGGAACAGCAGTTCCAACTAAAGGGCCTTGGACAGATTATACAGAAGTATGGTTTTTATGACTGTAAGAAGTGAAAGCCTGGACCACTGAGAATGATATCTCGGGTCGGAAAACCACCCCCATATATATGATGTGTGAATGTCCTTGAGCCTGGTCTGTGAATGAGTGGGAACATAACTGAAACAAAGATAACATCAGTGTGGTGTGTTTTTAATAACAATTATTGGAAAAAACATCTTATGTAACATCTTAGTCCAGGCCTGTATCTGTAAATCCTATAAATTGTCACTGACTAATAAAGAAGGCCTCAGCCTGGCTCAGCTCTTGGCTCTGCCCGGCTCTGCGCTCCTTCCTGAACAAGATCTCTGACTGTGCATGCATCTATGTCTGCATCCTGGTGTGCGTCGTTTCTAATCGCCACAAATGGTGCCCCGTGTGAGTGTGTGACTCCTGGAGGCTCTTCATCAAGCAGCGTGTTTGGCGGCAACCATGCAATCCGACGGGTGAGTAAATTTTATTTGTGGCCACAGTAATTCATGAAATCTTCCTTCCTCATATTTCCAAGTGCTTTCCTATGTTCTAAAACACCTCCCAATACTAATTTCTTAGGAACACGACTGAAAACAGTCATTCCAGACCCCATCTCGTAAGTAAAAACCATGAAAAGAGGGAGAGAGGAGGGAGAAGCACGGAGGGGCTTGCAGTATAAATAGGGACAAGCAGTCCTCGTGGAACGAGAGAGCTGCGGGATTGCATTAGTATGGGGCAAGCCGCTTCTCAGGAACATAAATTGTATTTGCAGGTTTTACTGCAGATATTACATTCTTCTGGGTATCGTATTTCTGAGAAGCAGGTCGCTTTGCTCCTGGTATGGGTGAGAGAGAATTGTGTTTGGTTTCCGAGTGAGGGGACGTTTGACAGTAAAATTTGGAAACAGTTCAGGGAATATCTACACACGCAAAATAATTCCGGATTTACAGTCCCCAATGGTTTGCATATAACTTGGAGATTTGTGTACTCTGCGCTGTCACAGTTACAGTTGGCAGAGCAAATAATGCAAGGGCAAACAGGGGAGGATGGACAGAAAAACACAAATGAGCAGGTTGCTAATGATTTGAGTCTTGACAGCACTCATCCTTTTGAGTAGATCTCGAAAAAGAGTCAGTTTTATATCCATCATTAATGCCATCACAGCTGTGTAAAGATAAGGCCGGAATTTGTGAGGAGCTGGGTCAGGAGTCTAAAACTCTGCCCTCAGCACCTCCTTTGCTTGATTTTAATGATGCTTATACAGCACACAGTAACCCCTTCATGACTAAGACAGCAGAACACAAAGGGGTGATGCAAAATGCTGTGAAAAGGCTATGGAGCACGGTGATTTTTCTTTCACCTTTCCAGTTATTTACAAACCATAACAACCACCAGAACATGACAGAATACCTGCTTCTGTGTATTGCTTTTCTGAAAATCAAGCAGCTTGTTGGGAATGTGAGTTGTTTTATTGGTTGTTGTTACAGTTGTTTCTTTGTGGTATTGTTTGTAAAAGTGCACTGTAAGCCTTCTCCCCACTTTTCCCACTCGCGCTGCAAGCCGCTCTGTGCTTCCCCCTCCTCTCTCCCTCTTTTCATGGTTTTTACTTACGAGATGGGGTCTGGAATGACTGTTTTCAGTCGTGTTCCTAAGAAATTAGTGTTGGGAGGTGTTTTAGAACATAGGAAAGCACTTGGAAATATGAGGAAGGAAGATCTTGTGAAATATTGTAATTAATGGTGGCTGCCGTGTAAGTTAGATAATTGGGAAAAGTGGCTGGAGAATAGAACCTTGAAGTATAATACTTTGTTGCAATTAATGTTGTTTTTAAAGTGAGAAGAGCAGGACAAAAACAAAACTCTACAAGAGATCATTAAATAATTTCAGACAGTTTTACAGGCGGAATGGTTTGAACTTCAACAAGCTGGGAGACCTTTAACTGATAACACGCAAGTCATAGAAAACTTCCTGAATTCTGCGAGATACTTTTCCTTATTTACCTGTTTTCTCTGTAGGTATATGTTTAAGAATATTACAGTTTTAATAAGTCTTTTCCTGTTATATGGTACAGTAAGTTCACAGACTGCTAAATCATGATAATCTGTTGACTCAAAATGTACATTTTGTGATTATACAGAAGACCGTGAGTACTTCAGTTCTTTACTGCGTGAATGTGATGATAAGATTTTTTGTCTAAAAGCTGTTACTTTTCTTTCTAGCATGCTAGCTTTATTCCAACATCCAGACTTGCGCAACTCTGTGATAGGCTGTGTCTCATCTCGGTGTACTAAATTTGGCTCTTTTGTATGTGCACCAGATAAAGAATCCTGGTTTTGGGATAACAGCTGAATCACCCCAGATGAGACACTAATAAAAGACAGGACACTACCAGCTCTTGTAGGTGAGTTTGTCGGGGGTTTCATTTGGGTGTTTTTTTTTTTTGTTCTTGTTTTGTTTGTTTTTTTCCCCCAATTTAACTAAAGGCAGTAATGGTTTCTAGAAAAAGGAAAGCTGTTGCTGCTGTTAATACAAAGAGTGTGTCTACACAGGCACTACCTTCCAAGAAGGATGCAGCCACCCAGGTTTCTGGCTGTGCAGAGTGTCTGTGCCTGGCATTAGTACCAGAGAATGGTATGGGAGGTGCCTGTGTACAATGTGACCAGGTCAATGACGTACTGTGCCTAGTGGCAGAGCTTAAGGAAGAGGTGGAGAGACAAAGGTGCATTAGGGAGAGTGAAGAGGAAATTGACTGGTGGAGTCAAACCCTTTTGACTCCTAAGGGTGTGCAACAGGAGATGGCGAAGCCCTGTCCCTCCTGCCATAAGGCAGATAGAGCAGATCTAATTGATGGGGGGGAATGGAAACAGGTCCCTGATCGGAGAGGTAAAAGAACTCTCTCTCAAATCCCATCACCACCCTTGGTGCCCTTAACAAATAGATATGAGGCCCTGGACCCAGAAAATCAGGCAGAGAACAGCCAAGATGATCTGCCTGGAGAGCCTCTTGGATGGACCTCATCTACAAAAAGGATTACAACTGCAGCTATAGGAAAAAAACAAAGAAGGGTGGTTGTAGTCGGCAACTCCCTTCTGAGGGGAGCGGAGGGCCCTATATGTCGCCCAGACCCATCCCACAGGGAGGCCTGCTGCCTTCCTGGGGCCAGGGTGAGAGACATTAATAGAAGACTTCCGGAGCTAATTCAGCCCTCAGACTATTATCCCCTGTCCAAGCTGGCAGCGAGGACATTAATAGAAGAAGTGCCAAGATAATTTTAAAGCACTGGGTCGGTCAGTTCATGGGACAGGAGCACAGGTGATATTTGCCTCAGTTCCTGTGTTATCTGGGATGGATGAGGAGCTAAATAAAGAAAGGAGTAGAAAAGCCCATCTCATTAACAGGTGGCTAAAGGATTGGTGTCACCATCAACATTTTTTTTTTTTTTGACCATGGGTCAAACTCCATGGTACCTGGTCTCCTCAAGTCAGATGGGCTTCATCCTTCTAGGAAGAGCAAGAGGACTACAGCCCATAAGTTGGCAGGGCTGATCAGGAGGGCTTTAAACTAGGTTTGAAGGGGGAAGGGATTGAAACTGGACTCTCCAAATATCAGCCTAAGGATGGAAAGCCTGAATTAAGAGTGAAATCAGCAGCCCACTTGAAGTGCATGTACACTAATGCACGCAGTATGGGCAACAAACAAGAGGAGCTGGAAGCCATCGTGCAGCAGGAAAGCTATGACATAGTTGCCATCACAGAAACATGGTGGGATGACTCATATGACTGGAGTGCTGCTATGTGTGGCTACAAGCTCTTCAGAAAAGACAGGCAGGGTAGGAGAGGTGGAGGGGTGGCTTTATATGTTAGAGAGGCACTCGACTCTGTTAAACTTGAGGTCAGCAGTGACAAGGTTGAGTGCCTGTGGACCAGAATCAGGGGGAAGTTCAACAAGGCTGACATCCTCGTGGGTGTCTGTTATAGACCGCCCAACCAGGATGATGAAGGAGATTAATTATTCTACAAGCAGCTGGCAGATGTCTCAAAATCGACAGCCCTTGTTCTTGTGGGTGACTTTAACCTGCCGGATATCTGCTGGGAGCTCAATACTGCACAGAAGAGGCAGTCTAGGAAGTTCCTAGAGTGTATAGAGGACAATTTCCTTCATCAGCTGGTAAATGAGCCTACCAGGGGTAAGGTCCCGCTAGACCTACTGTTTACAAACAGAGAAGGGCTGGTGGGAGATGTAGTGGTTGGAGGCCGCCTGGGGCATAGCAACCATGAAATAATAGAATTTTCAATACTCAGAGATGCAAAGAGAGCCATTAATAAAACCTCTACACTGGACTTCCGGAGGGCAGATTTTTGCCTATTCAGAAGTCTACTTCAGAGCATACCCTGAGAAACAATGCTTAAAAACAAGGGGGCCCAGGAGGGTTGGACGTGCTTCAAGCAGGAGGTTTTGAGTGCACAGGAACAGGCTATACAAGTGTGCCAAAAGGCTAGCTGGTGGGGAAGACAACCGGCTTGGCTAAACAGGGAGATTCTGAAGGAAATGAGAAATAAAAAGAGAGTTTACCGACTGTGGAAAAAAAGGGCTGGCTACTTATGAAGAATTTATGAAAACAGCTAGATCATGCAGAAAAAAAATAATCAGGGAAACAAAAGTGCAATTTGAAGTTAATTTGGCCAATTCTGTCAGGGATAATAAAAAGTCATTCTTTAAATACATTAATAACAAAAGGGGGGGGCAAGGAAAACCTCCATTCTCTGTTGGACTTTGAGGGAAATATAGTTAACAAAGATGAGGAGAAAGCTGAGGTACTTAATACCTACTTTGCCTCAGACAGGTGGCCCTCAGGACAACTGGCCTCTGGAGGTGGTTGACAGAGACAGGAAGCCAAATAGCCCCCTTGTATTCCAGGAGGAAATAGTTGGTGACTTACTGAGCCATCTGGATCCTCACAAGTCTATGGGACCAGACGGGATCCATCCTAGGGTGATGAGGGAGCTAGCAGAAGAGCTCGCCAAGCCGCTCTCCATCATCTTCCAACAGTCCTGGCTCACTTGGGAGGTCCCATACGATTGGAAATTGGCGAATGTTACCCCAATCCACAAAAAGGGCTGCAGAGCTGACCCTGGCAACTACAGGCCTGTCAGCCTGACCTCGGTGCCTGGCAGGGTTATGGAGCAGATCATCCTGAATGCAATCACACAGTACCTTCAGGATGGACAAGGGATCAGACCCAGCCAGCATGGGTTTAGGAGGGGCAGGTCCTGTCTGACCAACCTGATCTCCTTTTATGATCAGGTGACCCACCTGGTGGATGAGGGGAAAGCTGTAGATGTGGTCTACCTAGACTTCAGCAAAGCCTTTGACACTGTCTCCCATAATATACTCCTGCAAAAGCTGGTAGCCCATGGCTTGGACAAGTGCACTCTCTGCTGGGTTAAGAACTGGCTGGAGGGCCAGGCCCAGAGAGTGCTGGTGAATGGGGCTGCATCTAGCTGGCGGCCAGTCACTAGTGGTGTCCCCCAGGGGTCAGTGTTGGGTCCAGTCCCGTTTAACATCTTTCTTGATGATTTAGATGAGGGGATTGAGACCATCATCAGCAAATTTGCTGATGACACCAAGTTGGGAGGGAGTGTCGACCTGCTGGAAGGCAGGAGGGCTCTGCAGAGGGATCTGGATAGACTGGAAAAATGGGCTGATTCCAATGGGATGAAGTTCAACAAAGCCAAGTGCCGGGTCCTGCACTTTGGTCACAACAACCCCCTGCAGCGCTACAGGCTGGGCGCAGAGTGGCTGGAGAGCAGTCAGACAGAAAGGGACCTGGGGGTACTAATTGACAGGAAGCTCAACATGAGCCAATAGTGTGCCCAGGTGGCCAAGAAGGCCAATGGTATCCTGTCCCGTATCAAAAAGAGCATGGTCAGCAGGACAAGGGAAGTGATCCTTCCCCGTGCTCTGCATTGGTGAGGCCACACCTGGAGTATTGTGTTCAGTTCTGGCCCCTCAGTTCAGGAAAGATATTGAGGTGCTGGAGCGGGTCCAGAGAAGAGCAACAAGACTGGTGAAGGGACTTGAACACAAGACCTATGGGGAGAGGCTGAGGGAGCTGGGGTTGTTTAGTCTGGAGAAGAGGAGGCTTAGAGGTGACCTCATCACTCTCTATAACTACCTGAAGGGAAGTTATAGCCAGGTGGGGATTCGTCTCTTCTCCCAGGCAGTTAACAATAGGACAAGGGGGCATGGGCTTAAACTCTGCCAGGGGAAATTTAGGCTGGATATTAGAAATCAATTATTTGCAGAGAGAGTGGTCAGGCATTGGAATGGCTGCCCAGAGAGGTGGTGGACTCACCGTCCCTGACGGTTTCTAAACTGAGATTGGACATGGCACTTAGTGCCATGATCTAGTAAATGGATTGGAGTTGGACCAAGGGTTGGACTTGATGATCTCTGAGGTCTTTTCCAACCCAGTAAATTCTGTGATTCTGTGAGATAAAGTCCCTGTAGTACACATGAAAAATATGTTAGGAAAGGCAGTCTGGGTTACTCCTGCCTCAGGCAAAGGCAAGCCCATTCGTGGGATTGTTTTTGCCCAAGGACCTGGCAGCACTTGGTGGGTGATGCTTAAGGATGGAGAAGTTTGGTATGTACCTCAAGGGGATTTGATTCTAGGTGAGAATATTCAATACTGAATTGCATGATGTTAATTGCTACATGATGCTATATGCCATACTAACAGTGTTCAGTAAGTGTCTTTTAGATCAAGGCAATGGTGATGAAATCAGAGCTGGCTTCAACAAGCTGTGCCTGACAGCTTCTTTGAAGTTGATGTCTTTAACCCACAGTGGTCATGAGATGCACTAGATATACCATTTTTTCCTGCCCTGAGAGACTGTTGTGATAAGTGAAGCTTAAAGTCATTAACTAGATGACCTTAATGAATTTTTCAAAAGGGTGGCCCATGGGCTAAGAGAATGATGAATTACATCTGTGTATATATGTTGTCATAGTTTTGTTAAAAATAAGACAAGTTTCACTTTTAGTGAATTTTCCTTTCAGCTAAAGTCTTCTTACTAATTGCACTTTTCTAAAGTAGGATACATGTTTTGGTAGACATAGCAATGGAATGCAAGGTCTCTGATAAGGATGCACATCCCGCGAGAGGGGCAAGGAGGAATTGCGAACTGAAACAGGTGACTGAAACTGACCAACTAAGTATTCCATCCCATTCACGTGATATATCATATAAAAGTGGGAGATCACAAGGATCTCACCCCTTCTCCCTATGGCCGACATTAGGAGAGGACCTTGGAAGTCGTCCCTGCAAACTGAGGCCTAGTGACAGGCTGAATCCAGTTCCAGTTGGCTGCAGAGTCCAGTCCAGGACTTCCAGGTACAGGCTCTTCTGCTGCTGGAGCAGTGCTGATCTTTGCCAGGACTTTCAAGATTGGTTTTGTATATTTTGTATTATTGTCTCTATTTTATTAGTAGCATTAGTAAAACATTTTTAATTTTTTTCCAGCTCTCTCTTTGCTTTTTTTTTTTGCCCTCCTATCGCCTTTTCTTGGTGGGAAAAGGGGGAAAAGAGGGGGCTAAAGGGGGGCTAGGGGGGAGAGGAGGTTAACAAAGCATCTGCCACGGTTTATTGTCACCCTGCAATCAAACCATGACAGATTGAGTGGTGCCCAATGTGGGGCGAAGAAAAGGTTAAAATTTGGCACTAAAAAGGGGTAAATTTGGAGATTTTTGGTTTTCCTACTGTTCTGACATACCTTTCAATTTTCTTGGCACGGTGCCAACTCACAGAGTTGTGATACTTGTGTGTCTGTGTGCATTGGACATTATCTAGTAGTATTAAAGCAGATTGAATTGCATTGGTTTAAAGATACTGTGGCATAAGTTGTATCAGCTACTATCTACAGTGTGCTCTGCTGTACCTTATCTGTGCTGGGCTTATTTTACTAATAGGGTCATACATTTTGTTACAACAGGAAACTGGACGATGGTTATGATTGTACTGTGTAGTTTGGCACTGGTTTATTTCATTATACTGCAGCCGATAATGAATTTCTACTCGTTACTGCTTTACTTAGAGAAACCTCCAGTAAAGATTAAAGACAAATACAGCTATATGTTTGCTAATTGGATAAGCGAATCTTTAGAAAGGCTGACTAACCATACTTTTGCTTTTTCGCTAAGACAAATTACAGATATTTTTGAGAACTTTGAATATCCTTGGAGATTTGATAGAACTATGATGATATTATTTGGCTTGCTGAATGTGTGTCAATTTTGTGTTAGTAATAAGAGAAATGAGGTTGAGTCCTGAGACTTGCGTTGCATCTACTGAAACGTCGGTAAAAGGCATGGCTAGTCGCTCTAAACCGAGCAAGGCAGCCAAGGCTATGGCTACAGCACCCGCTGCTGCTGCGGCCCCCCCCCCCCGGCGAAACTCAGACAATGCAGCTTCGCAAGTTTCAGAAACTGATAAGGCGGTTTCAGAAACCAATAAGGCGGTTCCAGCCTAGAGCCAGGCTGCCAAGGTCGCTGCCTCGCTGACCGCAGATACTGTTACTTCTCCAGCCTCAAAGGCTAACAAGGCAGCCCCTCCTTCCTCACACACTGGGCACTGTTGCAACCACTGCGATTATACCAATGCCAGTGACAGTCATTCAGACTCTGGAAATAAATCAAAACATGGTGAGCCCATATCAGTATTGGTTGCCGGTTGTAAGAAAGTCACAAGAAAGACTACTCATTCTGTAGATGACAGCAAAGGGCCAGCAGATGATGGCACAGGGCCAACATCAACCCAAGGGGCAGCATCATCAACACAGGGAGGAGAGAAAGTGACCACCACTCGGTCCTTTTCTCCAGGTGAGCTGAGAGATATGCGAAAAAACTTCAGTCGTCATGGAGGCAAGAATGTTGTAATCTGGCTGCTCTGATGCTGGGATAACGGAGCTGGACCTATAGAACTAGAAGGTGGGGAAACCAGGCAGTTGGAATCTCTGTCAAGGGATTCCACCCTTGATAGGGCAATTTCAACAGAGTACAACTCCACCACCCTCTGGACCCGATTCATCAACTGGAAAGCCAGGGTGTGATCAGTAAGACTCGCTCACCTTTTAACAGCCCGATTTGGCCAGTGCATAAGTCTAGTGAAGAGTGGAGACGATTGTGGCCTGAATGAAGTCATGTCACCATTGAGTGCTGCTGTGCCTGACATGCTAGAACTGCAATTTGAACTGGAGTCAAAGGCAGCTCAGTGGTATGCCACAATTGACATTGCTAATGTATTTTTCTCTATTCCTTTAGCAGCAGAGTGCAGGCCGCAGTTTGCTTTCACCTGGAGGGGCATCCAGTACACCTGGATTCGACTGCCCCAGGGGTGGAAACACAGTCCTACCATCTGCCATGGACTGATCCAAACCACGCTGGAACAAGGTAAAGCTCCAGAACACTTGCAATATAGTGACGACATCATCGTATGGGGCGACACAGCAAAAATAAGTCTTCGAGAAAGGTGAGAGAATAATTCAAATTCTTTTGAATGCTGGTTTTGCCATAAAATGAAGCAAGGTCAAGGGACCTGCATGAGAGATCCAGTTTTTAGGAATAAAATGGCAAGATGGCCCTCGTCAGACCCCAATGGATGTGATCAACAAAATTGCAGCAATGTCTCCACCTACTAATAAAAAGGAGACACAGACTTTCTTGGGCGTTGTAGGTTTTTGGAGAATGCATATTCCTGACTACAGCCAGATTGTGAGCCCTCTCTATCGAGTGACTCGGAAAAAGAACCAGTTTGAGTGGGGCCCTGAACAAGGACAAGCCTTTGAACAAATTAAGCGTGAGATAACTCATGTGGTGGCCCTTGGACCAGTTCGGACTGGACTAGGTTTTTGGAACTGAGGATACAACGGATCTGAGGCCAACTACACTCCAACTGAAAGAGATATTAGCAGCATATTAAGGGGTCCGAGCTGCATCAAAAGTGATTGGTACTGAAGCACAGATTCTCCTGGCACCTCGATTGCTGGTTCTGGGCTGGATGTTCAAAGGGAAGGTTCCCTCTATGCATCATGCAACCTATGCTATGTGGAGTAAGTGGATTGCACTGATCACACAACAAGTTCGAAAAGGGAGTCCAAATCACCCATAGATGGGGTATTCCAGAGTATTCTATCCCATTAGCATCATGTTTCATATTTAAGAAGTTGGGGCCTTCCAGTTTTCTGTCTCTCTCTGGGGTGCTCTTGCTCTTGGGCGCTTTCTCTCATGCGCATTTTTTTTCTTCGCTCTTTTTTGCCAGAGCCAGGGGAGTTTTGGTGCAGGACGTTTAGTTTGACTTTTTGCCATTTTGCAGAGGTCTCTGAGCCTTTCTGCCTTTTTCCTTTTTTCGGGACCTGCAGTGGCTTCTTGGGATTGGCTGCTCAGTTGTGGACAGAGTTTGTGAGAAATTGCCTTGAGTATCTTTTATTTCTATTTTATATATATATATTTACTAGTAGGGTATTAGTATTTTGTTATTTTATTAAACTGTGTTTACCTCAATCCAAGTTTCTCCCTTCCCTATTGGAGGGGGCGGGGTGGGGGAGACAGTGAGTGAGCAGCTATCGTGGTTGTATTGCTAGCCCGGGTTAAAACACGACAACCAGCTACGAGCTTTGAATGCAGCAGTGACCTGACCTGAGCTGACCTCCACACAACACACCATCCCTCCTGTCCTGAGTGACCACCATAACAGATGAAGCCCAAAGTCAGGGACTAAATTAACCGACATTTTACAGGGATGGTCCATATACTAAGGGAATGATACCTGTGTATTATATAAAATGATAAGAAGGGTGGTGAGGGGTTATGAGAATGTATTGGATAGTGCGAGACCTGAGCATGATGTAAATTGTATGGAATAAGGAGTGGAGAATGTGCTAGTTGTGACTGGGATAGATTTAATTTTCTTTTTGGCTTCCCATGCTCTACCAGGTGCACAAGAAGCTGGGAGGGAGCAAAGCCAGGACAGCTGACTCAAGATGGCCAAAGGGGTATTCCTTACCATATGCTATCATGCTCAGCTGGAGTTGGAGGGGGGGAAAAATACCGCTGCTTGGGAACAAACAGGCTATTGCTGTCATGAGTGGTGAGCATTGTGCATCACTTGTTTTGTATATTCTATTATTATTTTATCTTCCTTTTCTGTCCTATTAAACTGTTCTTATCTCAACCCATGAGGATTTTTTTCTTTTCTGATTCTCTCCCCCATCCCATGTGGGGAGAGGGTAAATGAGCAGCTGCATGGTCCTAGTTGCCAGTTGGGGTTAAACCATGACAAAATATTAGGAGTTAAATATTAAATTTGTCTTTGTCCCCTCTCACTTAAAGCAGATATGTTCAAGACACCAGAATTTTGATTCCTCTGCAGTAAGTCCATTCACCTAGATAACACTAAAGAGACAATAAATGCATATTTTCAGGCTTTATCTGTTTTCACAGAGAGAAAAAAATATCTTTTTATTCTTCTACACTAGAAATTTTATTTAGAGAATTACCTTCAAAACTTCCAATAAAGGCAAGTGGACATTGAATTAAGCAAGCAGGAGATGTCCCAAGTCTTACTGTTGTTTTTAAAAGAATTCCCCTTTTCAAAGTTTTCCTCATCTCTTTTGAGTCATGTTAGTTCCTGCAGCTATTCTGTTTTTCAGGAGGGGCATGGAAGACTGTGACAAAAGAACCAAAAAGCCAGGAAGGACTTTGAACAACATTACCTCTGTTGAATGTTACTGAATATCTATCATTGCTACTTGTGCACCCCACCCATGTGGCTGAGCAGCATCTACTCCCTGTGGCTAGGGTATAACTCTGGTCTGTTAATATCACCTCAATGAGTTTCACCTTAATGAAAGCTCAGTGAAGAAAACCCACTCCTTCCAAAGTCTTTTTAGGGAAAAAAAAAAAAAAAAAAAAAGAAAAAGACTATATTTGGTAGATGAGCCAGAGTATTCAAGATTTTTCTATTAAATGTTTAATGCACAGTACTGTTTGAGCTGATGAGTAATACTTCTGAGTAAGCAGCATGCAGATCTATTTGGTAAGTATCAACTTTTAACTGCTTAACTACTCACTGCTTCCACACTGCAGCTCTGTACTTTCTGCTCTTGATACAAATGCTACCAAAACAGTAACCAAGAAAACTCTCTAAGAGATCTAATGCATATGCTAAGCTACTGCGAAATTATAGTTGCGCACAGGATGTATAGTGCTGATATTGAAAAAACACGGGATGTATTAAGAAACTTGCTTTAACAAGATTATTTAAACCTTTGGTATCACAAAGACTAGTGCTTACCCTGATTTGAAGAGACATTTACCACTAAAGTCAAGCTTGACACAGGTGTCCCAATGAGCAAAATTGTTTTTAGTGTGTACTGGGTTTGCATGGCACAGTTTTGGAGGGGGGCTACAGGGATGGCTTCTGTGAAAAGCTGCTAGAAGCTTCCCCTATGTCTGATAGAGCCAATGCCAGCTGGTCTGCTGCTGGCCGAAGCTGAGCCAATCAGCATGGTGGTAGCACCACATATTTAAGAAGAGAGGAATAAAACCCCAACAAACTACACAATTGCAGCTGAGAGAGAGAAGTGAGAATATGTGAGAGAAACAACTCTGCAGACACCAAGGTCAGTGAAGGAGGAGATCCTCCAGGCACCAGAGCAAAGATTCCCCTGCAGCCCATGGTGAAGATCATGGTGAAGCAGGCTGCCTCCCTACAGCCCATGGAGCTTAATGGTGAGCAGATATCCACCTACAGCCCATGGGAGGACCCCACACTGAAACAGGTGGATGTGCCCTGAAGGAGGCTGTGACCCCATGGGAAGCCCATGCTGGAGCAGGCTCCTGGCAGGACCTGTGGACACATGGAGAGAGAAGGCCACTGTCATAGTTTAGCCCCAGCTCACCCCAGCCAGCAACCTCCATTACCCATCCCCCTGCTCTACTCAGGAGAAGGAGGTAGAGAAAACTGGGAATAAAGTTAAGCTCAGGAAGGGAGGGGAAGGAGGAAGGTGTTTTAAGATTTGATTTTATTTCTCATTATCCTATTCTGATTTGATTGGTAATTAATTAAACTAATTTTCCCCAAGCTGAATCTGTTTTGGCTGTGATGGTAATTGGTGGGTGATCTCCCTGCCCTTATCTCGATTCATGAACCTTTCAGTATATTTTCTCTCCCCTGTCCAGCTGAGGAAGGGAGTGATTGAGTAGCTTTGGTGGGCACCTAGTGTCCAGCCTGGATCAACCCACCACACAAGGAGACTGTGCAAAAACATGCTGCCACTTTGCCACAGAGCGCTTGACTCCTAGAGCTACCATGTATCATTCTGCCTGTTACAAGCACTGACATTCCCCTTATTTCTATGAAATGAAAGTATACACTATCAAAATGATCTACCACAGTTGTTTTCACAAAATGAATTAATACCACCTTTGAGTTTACTACTAGAATCCCATTTGTTTATAGAAATGAGACTGTGTCTATTTACTGCATGGCCAGCTGCGTATTGAGTTTGGTAGCTTAGTTATTGTCACTCTCAAGACTCAGTATCAGACTTGGCACCAAGTTTACTTCAGCCATGTACATCGCCTTTCATTAAATAGCATTACAAAAATATTGATTGACATACTCTTAACAGTGTAGAAGTAGTGCCACAAGCCTTTCATGTTATCTGATATTGAGTTAGCACTTTTCAAAGTGGGTTTTTTGGGGTTTGTTTTGTTTTGTGGGGTTTTTCTTGTTGTTGTTTGTTTTTTTTTCTTCTGTTTTTTGTGTTTTGGTTTTTTTTTTTCACATGGTATTGTATCCACAAAGGCAATATTCTGCTTATTTGCATTTCGGCCTGTAATTTTCAGACATTCTTTAGACATTTCAGAACACCCTGGGTCACCAATCTGACTATACAGTGATCAAAAAGTTACTTTAACCTTTAAGTACATTTGAATCTTCAGTCAATTCATATATTTAGCTAATTCAAGGGAAAGACAGAAGTATCTTAAATTCAGTACCCGTTGTGGACAGGGATTTGAAAGGAGAATTCAATACCTCTACTGAGATTATGAAGACCACCTGTTAATGCTCTGACTAGATAGAGAAGAAAACTTTTAAATTAGGAATGTATAGCAGACAGCGATCACAGCTTTCATGGATACAAAGATTTAAGATTATCTTAAGTCCACATATTTATATCACTTCAGACTCAGATAAGTAGCTCCCAACAGAATAACAAGCAAGCTCAGCTATCAACCAAGTTACCACTAAATGATCTAGCCTTTTCTCAGCTAGCCAGTCTCCATTCTGATCATTCTTTAGAAACTACTAGATCAACAAGCACTGAGGCGTGGAAATGACCTTACAACCTGTGAGACTGTAAAGAAGGTATGCATTTACAGCGCTGGATACACAGGGGAATCTTTTCCACCTAAGACGTATGTAAATTTCCAGTAGCTGTGAGCTTGGTTAAATGCTGTAAAGTGTTACATATTCATGAAAGTTTTAGGAACACCTATACATATTCATAACCTGTCCCCGAGAAGGCGGTTCTTATTACAATGAGTTCCGGGAAACCATTTCCATAGTCCTGGTTGCAGCTGCGCAATGATCGTGAACCCAGGTCTCCTTCTCTGTACACGGTCACCTTTGGTCCAGTGTGATGAGTTGGTTAGGACTCAGACTGCTGAGTTGGTTAAAACTGGCGTATCTCCTGTCCTGTGCCCAAGTTTCTGTAATCTAGTTCACCCAAGGATGCACCAAGGATATACTCAAGGTGTTTTTTATCTTTGCAAGGCATCAGCAAACTCCTGTTTCTCGTACAATAAGTTACACAAACCTAAGCGAGGCTAGGCAATAGTGATGTTGGTTAAGGGATAGTTCTCAAAGTGTTATCTGTTTAGTTCTTTAAGTGTTAGTTCTTTAAGTGTTAATTAGTTAATTGTTAATTCCCTGTATCAGCATAATCCACTAAAGAAACTGAACGCAACCCAAACAGCACAAAGAATTATTTCTGGAAAAAAAAACAAAATCCAAGACAGCAAAGCTGGAAAGACTTAAGTTAATGGAAAAGCAGCAAAAACTAAACACTTGTGTACACTGGAGAAAAATGAAGTTCAGGGTTTACATGGCTTTGGGAAATATTGTACTGCACAAGTACAGGACAGGTAACAATCTACAGATAGTTCAAGACATGAATCAGATTTAGAGGTTCTCAAGCTGAATAAATAAAAAAAATCATGGTGTTGCAATACAGGGTAGTCTACAAGACCCACAAAACAATCCTACATTCTATTCAACATCTGTAAGATACTCTGTAGGAATACCGAGTTCAACTTTGGTGCTGTACCTCAAAGAAAGATGAGGACTGAGTTTGAAGGAGAGCCATACAAGGTATCAGAGTTGTAAAACATGTCCACATAAACAACAATTAAGGAATGGGGAGCTGTTCAGTCTAACAGAAAAGACAAGAAATCTTAAGTGGTGCAAAGATGAAGGGAATAATCTTCTCTCCAGACTGACTATGAATAAGACTACTGTATAAAGAAAAACAGATTAGATGAGGATGGTGAGAAGAAATACCTATAACAGCAGAAACAGGCTAAAATTATTCCATGACCCCTCACTGTTAAAACACCAACCTAATTTATAATAAAAAATGGTATCTAACAAGGATGACTTTAGCTCACATGATATTACGGGAAGAATTAGGGTGACCTTTATGACCCTTCAGGAGGGCCCTTCAATTTATTTCTCCTCTGATCCCTATACCAGTCAGATGTCACTGAAGAGCAAAAAGGAAAAGCCAGTATTCACAGTTAAAGGACCAATGAACTTTGGAAGCTAGACAAGGTGCTTGGATTTGAGAAAGCTACATCCTTCTGTGTATTTCCTGCTCTAATCTGAGATTCAGGCTAAAATCCAAAATAAATAAGCTTATTACTGCATCATTCAGAATACTATGCTTAGACTTTTTGTTTAGTTATCAGGGAGTGTTTTTGCAAATTCCACTTTAAAGGGAGATGACAAACATGAATATAAAAGAACTTAAGTTACATATTTTATGTCAATACACAACAGTGACAGAACAGCAACAAGAACAGATCTAAGTTGAGCTTGAGCAACAGTTCACAGTTTTCAAACTAGTAAACATTGTCTTTGCAACACGTTTAAGTATATTTCCCTACCACTCATCAGTGAATTGCCTACACATTTAAGACTGTTAAACAGGTGACCAAACTTTTTACAGCTTGACACAGATATCTAAATGCTGTTCTCCAGTCTCCTCTCAGGCAAGTTGCACTGCTGCTGCAAGTCAGTGCCTCACAATGATATGGTGAGACTGAGGCCCTAGCTTCTGGATCAGTATGCCAACCCTCAATGTTTTTACAGTTTCAGAAAACACCAACCAAGCTTAGCTAGATTTAACAAACTACATATGCTTCAAGTGACCAGCAAGAGATTACATAAAGATCACTAACAGACAAGTATTTTAGGAATATTTTACTCTTATCACCAAACTGTTGTTTCTTTTATTTGCAATTCAGACTATTCCCCTTTTATCATCACAAAAGCTCAAGCAGCAAAACAACTGTTACATAAACTGAAAGACACAAGTAACTATACCAAGAATTAGTTTGTAAACTTAAATATTGTAACATGCAAAGCAAATTGCATTCTAGCATCTTCAAAAGACACCATGATCTACATAATTTAGCTGTTTTTTCCTTCTATAACAATATTTAGCTTCTTTCACAAGAACAGTTATTTTAAAGCCTCTTTAAAAAAAACAACCTTTTGTACTTGCATGCAAGATACAGTTCACTCCAGCATCTTGCATCCTGTATGAATATAAACTATATTAATACTAGTTGTTAAGTCATCACAGAATCATAGAATCATAAAATCATTTCAGTTGGAAAAGCCCCTCAGGATCACTGAGTCTAAATATTAACCTAACCTAACTCTAGCACTAAACCATGTCCTTAAGAACCTCGTCTTGTGGAGGGGTTTCTGTTAGATGGAGATTTGTTACTGAACCAGCCAGGAATTTCAAGGCCAACTTAGAGAGCTGAAGGCAGGACCTGCCGTGGGAGCAGCTCTGCAGTAACGGGGCCTCAGCGTGGCGTGGATCGGCGGACCTATCAGCAGTGAGACTTCAGCGCGTGGACAGCTCGTAAACATGGATGATATCCAATCAGTGAATGCATGCTTGGAGCGTGGATGCGTGATCAGAGAATAGTTGCATATATAAGGAGGCTTGTTTCTGTAATAAATGGCTTTGCGTGATTCACATTGAATCAGAATGCTGAGTCATTTATCATTCCAACAAATGGTGACCCTGACGTGATACTCTGAATGGGGAAAAGCCTGGAGCGGCCCAGCCGGAGGCGGTTCAGCTGGACTGAAGACCGGACGGAGGCGTACAGACGCCCTGGGGATAAATTCGTCGACGGATCACCGGAAAAGGTGAGCGGCTGGGGGCAGGAGGAGGGAAGAGTGAAGGTATGGAGCAAAATGTATTTTCTGAAGAACAAGCCGTAGTTAAGCTCCTCCTGCATATTCTCTCTGTGAGAGGACTTAAATAGGAAGAAAGTAACATACGTAGACTTTTAATTTGGTGTAGAATTAACGGCTACCCGGGAGAAACCGAGAAGGCTTTTAAATGTTAACTTTGGGACGATAAAGGGCAGAAATTACGGAATAAGGTCAGCAATGGAGATGATAAATAAGCTAAATCATTAGTAACTACATGGAAGCTTATAAAAGATTTTAAGGCTGAACGGTCTGCTGCTGCTGGAGTTTTTGTAGCCTTGCAGCCTGATAAGAATCCTGAAAGTCGCTGTGAAGTTTACCCAGTTTGTGTCTTTGATACCCTCCCTACTCCATCCCCTGCTGTGCTTTCGGCACCCCCGATAGTTCAGCAGTCCAGGGCGGGGGGAGGAAAAATGCCGAGCGGATGGCTTCCTGTACCATTGCCTAACCCTGATGAGAACAACAAGTCCAAAGGATTGGAATCAGACAACTTGCCCAAAGAACCTGTGAAAGCTGAGAATGCTAAAGTCATAAACAAGTGTACTATCAGTCCTTTTAGCAATTTGTATCTGCCTTTACCGTCTTTTAACCCTCCAGTTTCCACGAGAGAGCAGAAGGAGTCGCTGGACAAGAACTGGGCAAAAGAACTGTGTGAAAGATCAGATCAGCTAATAGTGAGTGAATCCAACAGTCAGCAATGCGGTCATGCTGATCGTGATGGGAAAGGGGATGAGCCTGGGGACTCGTTGAAAGGGGCAGGTAGCCCACAACTCTTGGAACAAATACTAATTGACACACCACAATTACAGGCGCTATTAGTTTCTGAAATCCTGAGGCAGTCAACTGTTGTGGTTGAGATGGACAAACGACATAGACCAAGTTCTTCCAGGATGAAAGTAGTAGATGCCATTTATTGTCACAAGTGCATTTTTACAGTTTTACCAATTAATGAGTCTCCTCACTATTGGTTACAAGTTACAGCAGTAACATCTCATTGGCTAGTTTTGCTATCATCAATGTTACTCTTCTACTCCCTTATCTCTCACGGGTACATCCTTAACATCTCTGGATACTCCTTTACTCCCATCTTTCTCACGGGTAGGCCTTCATATCTTCAGGGCTAATTTATGTTCCCATGCCCTCTGTCAGGGAATCCATGGACCCACCGTAGTCCCCAACAGTCAACAGACCATGCATATCAAGCTATGAGAGAGGTGCCTGAAACCAACAAAGCAGCCAAATCATTTGCAACTATTAATCAGGGTCCCAATGAGAATTACATGCAATTTGCTGACCACCTTCAAGAGGCCATCAATAAGCAGGTTGAAAACTTAGAAGCTAAGGAAGCACTGGTGTTGCAATTAGCAGTAGAGAATGCTAATGTTTGCTATCAACATGCTATTTGCGAGTTTTACAGTACATATTATGTACTCCTGTGTATTGCCTCTCTGAAAATCAAGCAGCTTGTCAGGAATGTTAGTTATTTGTTTTACTGGTTGTTTTTAAGTGCGCCGTAAAACTTTTTCCCCACTTCTCCCACTCACGGTGCAAGCAGCCTTGTGCTTCCCCCGCTCCCTCCCTCTTCTCAAGGTTTTTACTTAGAAGATGTTTTCAGTTGTGTTCCTAAAAAATCGGTATTGGGAGGTGTTTTAAAACATAGGAAAGCACTCAGAATTATGAGGAAGAAAGGTCTCGTTAAATATTGAAATCAGTGTTGGCTGCTGTATAAGTTAAATGATTGGGAAAAGTGTCCGGAGAATAGAATCTTGAAGTATAACACTTTGTTGCAATTAATGTTGTTTTTAAGGCCAGAAGAGCAGGACAATATAAATCTCTACAAGAAATCATTAAATCATTTCAGATAGTTTTACAGGCAGGGCGATTTGAACTTTAACAAGATGAGAGAGAATTAACTGATAACACACAGGTCAGAAAACTTGCTGAAGTCTGCAAGATGCTTTCCTCATTAACCTGTTTTCTTTGTGGGTATTGTTTAAACATGTTGCAATTTTGGTAGGTCTTTGTTATATGGAACGATAAGTTCACAGTCTGTTAAATCATGAGAATCCGTTGACTCAAAATGTGCGTTTTGTGATAATACAGAAGACCATGAGTAATTTAGTTCTTTACTGAGTGAATGTGATGATAAGATTTTGTGTGTAGTAGCTGTTATTTTTCTTTCTAGCATGCTAGCTTTATTCCAATATCCAGACTTGTGCAACTCTGTGACAGGCTGTGTCTCATCTCGATGTGCTGCATTTGGCTCTTTTGTATGCACACCATGTAAAGAATCCTGGTTTTGGGATAACAGTTGTAGCACACCAGATGAGACGCTAATAAAAGCCTTGCCCAGTCCAGCTTGCTGCGGCAGCTGGGGGGCAGGTGCCGATTGGGCTCCAGCACGCACTGACCTGTTTTGTCAGGGAGACTCAGGGTACCTCTGCCTGGCTGAGCAGTAAGTGGTTCAAAGGTGCAATGCAAAAATTGAGATATTGTCTTGAATTAGTGTAACTGTGATCCATCTGCATATTTGAACTTGGTATTTCGTTTTCATATCTGAGCTCAGTATTTTAATTTGCATATTTATATTTGGTACCAAAAGAATTTTGTTTGGGGAGATAATTACAAAATGGGAACTGGTTCCACTGCTAAAATTCCACCTTGCTCCCCGTTAGGATGTATCCTTATGCATTAGAGTAATTGCTTATATTGTTATCTAGTAATTTTGAGACCAGAAAATAATTTAAATTGTTAAACTCTGCTTTGCATTGACAAAAAACCCCCAAAACAACAACAACAACAAAAAAAACCCAAAAAAAACCAAAACACCACCAACCACCTAAATGCTATGATGGATGTGAACTTGGTATTGTATGAGGTTGTATTTAAAATCTGCTAGAATATGAACTGATTTGGAATCTAGGAAAATGGAATAATGGATTAATGCTTAATCTACTGTTTTTTGACATCTGTAAATTGTAAAAGGTAAATAGGGCTGAGGAGTGTGGCAACTCTTGAGCTGGTTGGAATTGTGTATGAAGTGTGTTATGGTTGGAGTGAACTGGGAGAACAAAAAAGCAACATATCCCAGGCCTGTGCCTGAACATGGATTTTGAGCCTGTGTGAAGCTGCAAGATAAACTCAGCTCATTGTAACGGAGGAGTTTGCCAGAGCCTCCCACTTTGTACCAGCGATTACGCCACCTGTGTGGCCTTGGCTATATCTGAACTGCAGCAAGAAGAGAAAGAAGAAGAAAAAATGGAAAAACCTGTTTTCCCACTGCTAAGTGGAGAAAGGGGGGCTTTACTCCCCCCACTCTGTCTTTTTTTTTCCTGGAGTATTGTCCATCCATCCTTGTTGTGGCACTGTGTTGCTTCTCGGCTTTGAATCAGGGGTTGTTGGTGATGTTTCTTTTTGCTTCTGTCTTGTTTCCTAGGTTTTGGCACATCTGGGGAGAGAGCTCATCATTTTACCTCCTTGCTGAAGTCAGTCTTGTCACACGGGTCAGCTTTGGGGAGGTCATAGTGCTCAGTGCTTCTCTGGGTCAGACTGGTACTAATTTGGGTGTGGAGTGGAGCCAGGTTGGTTTGATACAGAGTTCAAACTGATTTGTTTTCATGCTGGGCTGGAGATCCTGCCATCTCAGATGGGGGCAAGAGGGAGGTTTTATTCCCCCCCACCCCAGCAATGTTACTGCTGGAGAACTGTAATACTGCATGAAGGAGTCTGAGGGTTGAAATTTAAAGGCATTACCAGTGGGTCCATAGTTCTAATGAAGCTGGGAAATTAAACCAAATTTTTTTTTTTAATAGACTTATTCTGTGGTAACTGGTTGTAAGAGACTTCTTAGTAAATTCACCGTGCTAGTTTTTGAGGCCATGGGAGAGAATGAAAGAAAGGCTGTTTTTTGAGACCAATGGAATGCCAAATTTGGAACAAAGTTTTAATACATGAATTCTTGTAGTTGCCAGAAAGTCCTATACCTCTCTTGGGTCAGGATTTGTTAAATAAATTGTAAGCTCAAATAACGTTTTCTGAGAATTCTGTTTAGTTGCATGTCCTACAAGAAGCTGCTTGGATGGTGCAGATCTGCTTGTGCAAGTGAGAAATCTCCAAGGAAATTTCGAATGCTGTATTTCCACTAGTATTAACAGCCAATGTTTCGATGAAGCACTACACTGATAGATCTGAAACAGGACTTCGATCCAGTAAGGGAAAACAATATCCAATAAATATGACAGCTGAAATGGAGTTAGAAACCTTGAGGAATAAATTTCTGAAAACCTTACAGGCTGACTGCATTCGATTGGACTTGCAGATTTGTCTTTTTATAGCTACAACAAAGAAACAACCTGTGGCTATTGTGAGACAGTATGATGAGATTGGTAACAGACTGATATACCGATTATCATTCTGATCAAGAAAATGCAGGGAATGAATTTAAGTCTTAATAGGCCATGATCCTTTTGTCATATATGTACCATTTGTGAAATTTAATTCTGATTTTTTTATTTGCAATCTATGTCCTTGTAAATTGCACTAGCTGATTTTCTTAACAGCACTGCTTTTGGCATGCCTAAATGTAAATTGCTGCAGAACCTGCAAGTCTTTAACATCAGGTCACAGACCATACTTGTTTTTGGTCTGATCCTACATGCTTGCAAAGTTTTTGTTGATGGTTCTGGGAAGTCTCATAAAGCTGTAGTGGTCTGGCGTGAAGATAACAATTGGTATAATTCTGTAAAAATTATTGAAGGTTCAACCCAATTAGCAGAACTTGGCGCAGCTTTACATTACTTAGAGCTTTTTAAGGAGGAACCTCTAAATTTGATTTGTGATTCTGAGTACATAGTCAAGGTCCAATGCACGTATCTGATTCCAAACTGTTTTTTGTTGTTTTGTTTTCTTTAAAACAAACAAAGAAAAAGGAGGAAGTGACTGCACTGCTCCACATGACAGACTGAGCAAAGCATTATATGTTTTGAACTTTTTATGCCTCCCACAAGGGTTTGATATTCTACCTATGATTTGCCATGGAACAAGTTTAAAAGGCCATCTGACAGACCTTAGGGAAAATCAGTGTCAGGTCAAAGTGCGCAATGGTGTTACTGGTGAATGGGCAGGTCCTTTCCAATTAATAACTTGGGGAAAGGGTTATGCTTGTGTCATTCATTACAGGCCGAGGATCAAAGTGGATTCCTGCAAAATGGGTCAAGCCATGTCTGAATAAAGACAACAAAGATTCAATGAATGCAGATGGACAGGAGGAAGATAAGTTGTGAGGACTGTTTCAGATGTAAACCATGGATCCTAATTCAGTGTTATAGATGCTCACAGACCTGGTGGTCTAGAAGCCTATTAGCAAGCAGGTGGTGTACCTTCTGTGGAGAATGGCAATTTGAACAAACAGCAGGAGAGCCAAAAGGGTGATATTACACTTAGATAGTCAATGCAAAAATGAGGCAAAATTATGAGACATTCCTACAAAATCTACAAAATCACGCAGTTATAAATTTTCTACTTTTAACATTAGGATTATGGTTGTGTTGTATTAACTTGTTTGATTATTCTGAATCTATTAATAAGTGCTTTAGGCAAACTAGAACAGTACGTTAATAAGATTGCCGTAGTAAAGTTAAGGTTTGACATACAGCTTATAAGTTTTCGAATAAGTGGGTAGTTGTTTGATCTTATTAAATAAGGCTTAATTGCATTATATGTAACTGTAATTATTGTGTTAATCATGTGCTGTATATTGCAGTGTATTTCAAAGATGATTCAGCGTGCTGTAAATGGGGCCTGGCTGGTTCAAGATCAAAAAGGGGGAATTGTGGAGGAGTTGCTGTTAGATGGAGATTTGTTACTGAACCAGCCAGGAATTTCAAGGCCAACTTAGAGAGCTGAAGGCAGGACCTGCCGTGGGAGCAGCTCTGCAGTAACGGGGCCTCAGCGTGGCGTGGATCAGCGGATCTATCAGCGGTGAGACTTCAGTGCGTGGACAGCTCGTGAACATGGATGATATCCAATCAGTGAATGCATGCTTGGAGCGTGAATGTGTGATCAGAGAATAGTTGCATATATAAGGAGGCTTGTTTCTGTAATAAATGGCTTTGCGTGATTCACACTGAATCGGAATGCTGAGTCCTTTATCGTTCTGACATCGTCTAAATGCCTTTTAAACACCTCCAGGGATGGTGACTCCACCACTTCCCTGGGCAGCCTGTTCCAATGCCTGACAACCCTTTCTGTGAAGAATTTTTTCCTAATATCCAATCTAAACCTCCCCTGGCGCAACATGAGGCCATTTCCTCTTGTCCTATCACTTGCTACTTGCGAGAAGAGACCAACACCCTCCATGCTACAACCTCCTTTCAGGTAGTGGTAGACAGCGATAAGGTCTCCCCTCAGCCTCCTTTTCTCCAGGCTAAACAGCCCCAGCTCCCTCAACCGCTCCTCACAAGATTTGTGCTCCAGGCCCCTCATCAGCTTCATTGCCCTCCTCTGCACTCTCTCTAGTACCTCAATGCCTTTCTTATGATGAGGGGCCCAAAACTGAACACAGTATTCAAGGTGGGGCCACACCAGTGCTGAATACAGTGGCACAATCGCTTCTCTAGTCCTGCTGTCCACACTATTTTTCATACAAGTCAGGATGCTGTTGGCCTTTTTGGCCACCTGGGCACACTGCTGGGTCACATTCAGCCAGCTGTCAATCAACACCCCCAGATCCTTTTCTGCCAGGCAGCTTTCCAGCCACTCTTCTCTGAGCCTGTAGCATTGCCCGGGGTTGTTATGACCCAAGTGCAGGACCTGGCACTTGGCCTTGTTAAACCTCATACAATTGGCCTCAGCCCAACGATTCAGCCAGTCCAGATCCCTTGGTATATCTTTCCTACCCTCCAGCAGATCAACACTCCCACCCAATTTGGTGTCATCTGCAAACTTACTGAGGATGCACTCAATCCCCTCATCCAGATCATTGATAAAGAGATTAAACAGAACTGGCTCCAATACTGAGCCCTGGGGAACACCATTCGTGACTGGCTGCCAGCTGGATTTGGCTCCGTTCACCACAACATTTTGGGTCTGGCCCTCCAGCCAGTTCTTTATCCATCACAGAGTACACCCATCCAGGCCATGAGCTGCCAGCTTCTCCAGGAGAATGCTGTGGGTTACGGTGTCAAAGGCTTTACTGAAGTCTAAGTACACAACATTCAAAACCTTTCCCTCATCTACTAGGTGGGTCACCTTGTTGTAGAAGGAGATCAGGTTGGTCAAGCAGGACCTGCCTTTCATAAACCCATGTTGACTGGGCCTGATCATATGGTTCTCTTGTATGTGCCGTGTGATGTTACTCAAGATCATCAACTAATAGGGTATTCAATACAATCCAAACTGGCAGCATAAAACAAAATTTGGACTTTGTTGATGTGCTGCATAGCATCAGGCAACAGAACATAGCAACTCAAATCAATCTGATAGGAAACAGTAGCTGACACCAAAACTACTTAAGAAACTTGTTCCAACACTTAGGTCAGCAATATCAGAGAAAAAGGAGTCCTCATCAGCACTCTCCCACTATTCTCATTATGAACTTGAGAAATAAAACCAAGGTTAAACAATATTTACTTACTCCCATAACTCCTCTGATTTCCTCTATCTGCACTGTTGCTTCTGCTCATGCCAGTCTTATTTGTGAACTCTTATAGAGAGGGGAACAGGAGGAACAGTGGAATGGGTGTTAGGATGAAATGTCAAAAAAAGCCTCAAAACAGATTAGAGGATCACATTTTTCATTTTTTCCCCTTTTCAGACCTCAGCAACCGCTGCTAAGGAAGTAAATAATTAAAAAAAAAAAAAACAAAACAAAACAAAAACAAACCAAAAACAAAACAAAACAAAAAAAAAATCAACCAATCAACACAAAAAACCCCACACAAAAAACCCCGAACAAACAAAAAACCAAACCAAACAACAACAACAACAACAAAAACCAAACCAAACAAAAAAACCCACAAAACCAAAACCCACACAAAAAAAACCCCAACAACAACAAAAAAACACCAAAAAAACCAAACCAAAACAACCAAAACCACACACATTACTGAAACAACTGAACTCCAGGACAGGAAATACAGGGTGTTTCAAAAATATGGACCCAATTTGAAATCACTGTATCTCTGCAACCACAAACCATTCATGAATGAAACTCTTACCACTTGAAAGGGCAGGGCAAAATCAAAAATCAAAAGATTACTGCTAGATGCCTCTCCCAGCAGACAAACAGCCCCTAGCCTCAGTCATTCGCAAGATGAAATTAAGTTGATGAAATTGGGTCCATCTTTTTGAAACACTGTGTAGAATAGAATAGTTCAGTTGGAAGGGACCTATGCTATACTGTGTTTGATGCACCCCAGGATGCAGTTTGCCCTCTTAGCTGCCAGGGCACACTACTGTCTCATTTAAGCCTGCTGTCAACCAGTATCCCCAGATCCCTTTCTGCAGGGCTGCTCTCCAGACACTCCTCTTCCAATTCATACTTGTGCCTGGCATTGCTCCATCCCAGGTGCAGAAACCAGCATTTGTTCTTGTTAAATTTAATCCCATAGTTCAATGTTCCAATCTATCTAGATCCCTCTGCAAGGCCTCTTGTCCCTTGAGAGTGTCAACAGCACCTTCCAGTTTAGTATTGTCAGCAAACTTGCTAATGGGGTGCATTAAATTCCTGCATCCAGATCATTGATAAATACATTGAACAGTACTGGCTCTAGAATTGAACCCTGAGGAGTACCACACTGGTGACCAGTCAGCAGCCAGATATAGCCCCATTCACTACAACCCTTTGAGCTCTGCCATTCAGCCAGTTCTTCACCCAGCACACAGTGAACCTGCTCATCCCACAGTTGGACAACTTGTCCAGAAGGATGCTGTGAGGGACAGTATCAAAAGCCTTACTAAAACTACATCCACTGCCTTCCCTTCATCCACTAGGTGGGAGACCTTATCGCAGAAGGATATCAAATTAGTTTAATAGGACTTTCCCTTTGTGAACTCACGTTGACTGTGCCTAATGATTGCATTGTTCTTTAAATGCCTTTTAGTAGCATCCAGTATGATCTTCTCCATATCTTTTCCAAGTACTGAGGTTAGACTAACAGGTCTGTAGTTTCCTGGGTCTTCCTTCACATCCTTGTAAATTGAAATAACACTGGCTAGCTTTCAGTCAGTGGGAAAATAGTGGAAGATAACTTCTTGTCACACTACTACATCATACTACTCCAGAGGTAGCATTTTATCTCATTTCCTTCATACTGTTTACCCAGAAGCTGATTTGTATTACCAATTCATTTAAGCAATCTGATATTAGATCAACCTTTTAGAATTGGAAGAATTAAAATTGTTTGAGGGGCTCCTTTAAGAGTACTCTGTGGTGTTTGGGGTTTTTTTGGGTTTTGTGTGTGTGGTTTTGGTTTTTCTTTTTGGTGTTCTTTTTTTTTTTGTGTGTGTGGTTTTTTTTTATATATATACATATTTAAGATGCTTCTCTAATGCATAACACTATGGTGCTCTGCCACTGGAAGGTTTTGCTTTTGTGTGATGTTGCACTCATGTTTGACTAGCAAAAACCAACATCTACACCTTGTCCTCTCTTCAGATACCCACAGTTACTGTTAGCAGAAATATATTTTTCACTGCCTAACAGTACATTCGGTACCTGCTTCAGAACAGTACTTTGACAAGAGAAAACACAACATGCAGATGACCTTAAAAGTGAAATTAATGACTCTCTTAATACTTTGTGCATAAAGTAACAATCTTTTTTTTTTTTTTTAAGTTAGGTGAAACCCCACACACACATTTTACATGGTTAGCAAGCATTTTGTGAAAATTTCAAGCTGATTTTTTTTTTCATGATATCCCTTATTAATTGCAAACAAAATTAGGCTGTTTAAAGTTTGTTCTACAGTTTTCTAAATGAATCTGTGAGCTAGGATCCACATTCAAAACAGAATCTTTTCAAAACTAAATGTCCCAATTCCAGTTTACTTCTTTGGAAATATAGTAGTGTTTAACAAAGAAAATAAATCAACTGTTTTAATACTTATGCTTAAATTTGATTTCTTCACCATCTTAACTAGATCTATACTTAAAGCAATATGAAAAATTGGGATGTACAGTGTCTTATAGAGTTGGTTTTGACAGATTATTTTTTAGAACAAATTATACTATATTAAGAATATCACAAAATTAGAATTACTTACAAGCTAAACTATGGTTGAACTGCTGAGGCTATCATGCTGCCTCCCCTCAAGATATTTGGGGGAAAAAATTGCTAGAAAAGAGACACTCTAAGTTTACTCTTCCTGATTTTTCTGTATAACCCTTATGCTAAATATTAGGCTGGTGCAAAAGTAATTGCGATTTTGGATGTTGAATTTTAAATCATTAAAATTAGGCTCAAACACATCTTTATTAATCAAAATAGGAACCATTACAATCGACACAGTTTTGCCAACGAGAAATAATAAAAAAAAGAATTTTGTTTATTCCTGTAGCATAAAAATCCATGCTTTGGGATTCAACAAAATCTTGGAAAGCATTTTCTGCATTCTGCTGGTTGTGGAAGCTTTGTCCCTGCAAAAAGTTGTCGAGATGCTTGAAGAAGTGGTAGTCGGTTGGCAAGAGGTCAGGTGAATATGGCGCATGAGGCAAAACTTCTTAGCCCAATTCATTCCACTTTTGAAGCGTTGATTGTGCAATGTGTGGTCGGGCGTTGTCATGGAGAAGAATTGGGCCCTTTCTGTTGACTGATGCTGGCTGCAGGCGTTGTGGTGTTTTCGGTGCTTCTCATCAATTTGCTGAGCATACTTCTCAGATGCCATGGTTTTGTCAGGATTCGGAAAGCTGTAATGGATCAGACAGGCAGCAGACCACGAAACGGTGACCATG
This sequence comes from Columba livia, assembly GCF_036013475.1. Classification (NCBI taxonomy): domain Eukaryota; kingdom Metazoa; phylum Chordata; class Aves; order Columbiformes; family Columbidae; genus Columba; species Columba livia. The sequence goes on along the minus strand of NC_088641.1, from coordinate 13,032,727 downwards.
ACCTCTTTTCGGTGCAAGTTTGCCTTTGGGAAATGCCTTGGAGGTTCTTCTTGGCCAAACCACCGAGCTGGTTGTCACTGGCATAATTTCTGTTGCATGTCACAATCCAATTGAGAAATGGCTCATTGTTGTTGCATAGAAGAAAACGACACTTCAAAACAATGATTTCTTTTTATTTTCTATCAGCTCCTGAGGCACCCACTTATTGAGCTTTTTCACCTTTCCAATTTGCTTCAAATGCCCAACAACCACAGAAAGGTCGACTTGGAGTTCTTCAGCAACTTCTCACGCAGTTGTAAGAGGATGGGCTTTGATGATTGCTCTCAATTGGTCATTGTCAACTTCCAACGGCCAGCCACTATGCTCCTCATTCAAGGCTCTTGTCTCCTTTGCAAAATCTCTTGAACCACCACTGCACTGTATGTTTGTTAGCAGTTCCTGGGCCAAATGCGTTACTGATGTTGCAAGTTGTCTCAACTGCTTTATGACCCATTTTGAGCTCGAATAAGAAAATTGCTCAAATTTGGTTTTTGTCTAACATCATTTCCATAGTCTAAAATAAATATAAAATAATCAGCAAGTAATAAGTCAGTAGCAATAAAACATAAAGCAAGAAAAGAGCATTCAAATGATGTTTAACATAACCACATTTATTTAAGAACGTATCCAATCTCAAATGGCAAATTTCAACAATGCAAAAACCACAATTACTTTTATACCAACCTAATAGCTGACTCCTCTCCTAGTATCTAATCAACAGTAAAACCAAGCTTTTTCCAAGGTATCCACACAAGAATGCCTTTCACAGTCAGACTTTGAAAATTGTGCCTCTGGCTCTCTATATAAACACCTTGTCTATCATCGCTTCAAAATGAAAAAGAGAACCTATCTACTTCTCATGTGCCAAAATTATTTGATATATAGATATCCCCCTGGAGAATTATCTTTTACAGTTTTACACACCAAAGACAATAACTGTCTAAAGTTCAACAAGACTTAAAACAGTATTTCAGTTTGATAAACACATAATTTTGAAAATATGACTTAAAACACTGTTAGTTTATTTTGCTGAAGAATCACAAAGTCAATACTGAACAAATGCAGAATCTGTGCTGAAAAATTTAAGCTAAGATGGAAAAAAATAGGACAAACATAAGTCGATGCATAGTTTCTCATGAAACATTACTTTCTAAACATTCTCAGCAAGTTTTCAACTCTTGTGTTGATCTTACAAAAAATCTTTATCTGGATTTCAAGAGTTCAAAAAAAATCATTTAAGTCAATTTTCTCAAAGTAAGTTTAATTATCCAGGTAGTTCTCACAGCAAACAGCAATTCACTCCCTCATCTATACCTTTGGGAAGTAATGCAAGTTTGTAAGTTAAGGTATCAACTCTACCAGAGTGGAGGGTAAAGAATGAAAACTCTGGGTAAGTTTAATACATGTAAAGAACTACTTTCCATTTAAATGAAAAAGTAAATCTTACTTTTTTATTCATACTACATAGAACACTGTCCTGGTTTTGGTTAAAACAGGATCAATTCTCTTTTACTGAATTTTCCTTTCAATTAAGTTTCTTCTAAGTAATTGCACTTTTCTGAAGTTGGTTGCATGTTTTTCAGACAGTGTCTGCTCCAGAGCTGATAACACCTAATGTTTATTAGTTTTACTGAGCTAAAGGTAGGAATAGTATGCAGAAAAGGCCCCTGTTTATGCTTATTTCTATAGCAGCCAAGGTTGCTGATAGATCTCTTATGTTCCACAAGTGAAGAGTTGCACTTGCAAGGTTGGGTAGACAGAACAGGTGACCCAAATTGACCAACAAGGTATTCCATGCCATACACATCATACTCAGTTTAAAGCTGAGGGATCATGAGGGTCTCGCTCTCTTCATTCATGGCCTGCATCTGAAGAGGATACTGCCTGTTGTTGTCCTGCCTATGATCTGAGCATTCCTGAATCCAGTTCCCATCTACTGCTGAGTCCAGTCCAGGACTTCCTGGTGTCTGCCCTGCAGCCACTGGCACAATGCCAGTCCCCACTGCACACAACTCCTGCATGCAATTCCATGATCATCCAGGAGAGTCAATACTGGGTTTGTGTATTTTGCATTATTTATCTTATTATTAGTATTATTAGTAAAGCTGTTTTAATTTTCCAACCCATAAGTCTCGCTTCCTTCTCCTCCCTTTGTCTTTTACAGGGAGGGCAAGGGGTTAATAGAGAGCATCTATCACTCCATTTATTCTCACCCTGCATTAAAGGGTGACAAACACATTCATTTTATTTGTTAGAAGTTACATGCCGCAGGAGTCCATGTCCCCTACATGTAAACCCAGACATTTTCCTTACAGTTTCTCACTGCACAGAACTAAAAACATTTAAGTTGGTTTCTCTAATCTTAGGTTAGAGATTCCATATTCCATTTCCAAACCACAGTAGAGACCATGAGTCAGCCCTTGAATTTATTATTTAAGAGAACAACTTTTCAAAAGCATCAATACCTTGGTGCTCATGCACCATCAATATTTTTACACCCAAGAAATAAGGAAACCAAGTCTAGTCTTGAGTTCCTCAGCAATATCCATTGCCATTAGATCCATTAAAGATAAAGGTCAGCAGCCATCCTAGACCTGACTATCTGTTAGGATATGAGAACAGAGAAGCTTCCTAAAGAAATACACACTTACAACCAGATATTTTACAGACAAATATCTGCTCGTTATGTTTAATGAAACATTTAAGTAGAAGAAAGTAGTCCTGGTTACACACAAACTATTTCTTCATTTGCCTTGCTGATGGCCTTAATGCTGTCTTAGAATTTTCTCTCTGTATTGGGTTTGTATGGAAAGGTTTTGGTAGTGGGGGTGCTATGGGGCTGGCTTCTATGAGAAGATGCCAGAAGCTTCCCCCATATCCAACAGAGCCCATCAGCTACAAGACAGACCTGCTGCTGGCCAAGACCGAGCCAATCAGCAACAGTGGTAGCACCTCTGTAATAAAATATTTAAGAAGAGGGGAAAAAAAACCCAACGAACTACACAATTGCAACTGGGAGAGAGGAGTAAGAATATATGAGAGAAACAACTCTGCAGACACCAAAGTCAGTGAAGGAAGAGAGGGAGGAGGTGTTCCATGTGACAGAGCAGATACTGCCCTGGAGCATGTAGTGAAGACCATGGTGAAGACTATGGTGAGGCAGGTTGTCCCCCTGCAGCCCATGGAGGTTAATAATGGAGCAGATATCCACCTACAACCCATGAAGTGATACAGGGAACTATGTAACTAACATTTAAAGAACTAACACTTAAAGAACCCTTAACCCACATAGCAATTGCCTAGCTTAGAGCTTTGTGTATTGTATGAGAAACAGGAGTTCGCTGATGACTTCACAGGCCTTGCAAATATAAAAATCCTAGCTGCATCCTTGGGTGAACAAGATAACAGAATCTTGGGCACAGGACAGGAGATAAGCCAGTTCTCAACCAGCTCATCAGTTTGAGCCCCGGCCAACTCAGCACACCAGGCCAGAGGTAAAAGTGTACAGCGAAGAAGACGCCGGCCCACGACCACCAGGTGGCACTGCACAGGTGCAACCAGGAGCGGCCAGAGGTGGAGACTATGGAAATGATTTCCAGGAACTCACTGTAATAAGAACCGCCTTCTCTGGGACAGGTTATGAATATGTATAGGCGTTCCTAGAATTTTCATGAATATGTAATACTTTACAGCATTTAACCAAGTTCACGGCTGCTGGAAATTTGCACACGTCTTGGGTGGAACTATCCCCCGTATGCCCGGTGCTGAATAAACATACCTTCTTTATAACCTCACAGGTTGTAAAGTAATTTCCGTGCCTCAGAAGGACCCCATGCCAGAGAAAGTGGATGTGTCCAAAGGAGGTTGTGACCCCGTACTGGAGCAGGCTCCTGGCAAGACCTGTGGCTCCATAGAGAGGAGCCCACGCTGGAGTAGATTTGCTGGCAGGACCTGTGAGCCCCATGGGGGACCCACACTGGAGCAGTCCATTCCTGAAGGACTGTACCCCATGGAAAGGATCCATGCTGAAGCAGTTCATGGAGGACTGTCTTCCATGGGTTGGACTCCACACTGGAGCAGAGAGTGAGGAGTAAGGAGCTGCAGAGATAATGTGTAATGAACTGACCGCAACCCCCATTTCCCATCCCCCTGCACCACTCATAGGAGGATGTAGGTAGAGAAAACTGGAAGTGAAGTTGAGCTGGGGAACAAGGGAGGGGTGGGGCAAAGGTGTTGTAAGATTTGGTTTTATTTCTCATTATCCTACTCTGACTTGTGACTGGCAATAAATTTTCTCCGAAGCTGAGTCTGTTTTGCTCATGATGGTAACTGCTGAGTGATCTCACTGTCCTTATCTCAACCCATGAGCCTTTTGTCATATTTTCTCTCCCCTGTTCAGTTGAGGAAGGGGTTTAGGTAATAGGTTTGAGGCCCTGGAACTTGAAGAGGAGGTAGGTGAGGATGTGGTGCAAGGCCCACCTACAAGGTCACATAGAAACAGGCAGTTGACCCCATGCCTCAAGACTGCCTCAAATAAGAAAGAAAGAAGGGTAATTGTAGTAGGCAATTCCCTTCTGAGAGGGACAGAGGGCCCAATCTGCAGAGTGGACCCTCATTGTAAGGTCAACTATGATGCAGTCTACCTGGAGCCTGGATCAGGGACATCACCAGGATGCTCCCCAACCTGGTGCACCCAACGGACTACTACCCACTGCTGAACTTCCAGAAAGATGGGGAGGAAGCTGCATCCCGTAGTCTGAGGGGAATGAATAAAGATTTCAAGGCCTTGGGACGAATGGTAAAAGAGTCTGGGGCTCAAGTGATTTTCTCTTCACTCCTTCCAGTTTTGGGTGATGACATGGGATGGAATAGAAAAATTTAGTCTGTAAACAATTGGCTACAAGACTGGTGCTACAGGCAGGGCTTTGGGTACTTTGATAACGGCTGGTTTTACAAGACACCAGTCCAAACAGTGATACGTGGGAAAGGTTTATCTCGCAGGGGCAAAAGGATGCTGGGACAGGAATTAGCAGGGCTCATTTGGAGAGCTTTCAACTAGACTCGAAGGGGGATGGGGTTGTAGCTGGGCTTGTATCAGTGGGGCAGCACTCTAGAGTTCATGAAGGCTGGGAGGCCTCCCATACCCCTGGGGTGAAATCAGTGTGCTCAGCTCACTCTCTGAAATGCCTGTACACCAATGCATGCAGCATGGGGAATAAGCAGGAGGAGTTAGAAACCTGTGTTCAGTCAGATTATGACCTAGTGGCAATTACAGAGACATGGTGGGACAGCACACATGACTGGAATGTGGTCATGGATGGCTATGTCCTTTTCAGGAAAGACAGGCCAGCCAGGCGAGGTGGTGGAGTTGCTCTTTATGTGAGAGAGCAACTACAGTGTATTGAGTATTGTCCAGGCATGAATGAGGGGCGAGTTGAGAGTCTATGGGTGAAAGTTAAGGGGCAGGCTGGCAAGGGTGACACTGTTGTGGGCATCTATTATAGGCCACCAGATCAGGGTGAGGAAGTTGATGAGGCCTTCTACAGGCAGCTGAGAGCAGCCTCACAGTCACAGGCCCTGGTTGTGGTGGGGGATTTTAACTACCCTGATGTTTGCTGAAAGGACTACTCAGCCAGCCAGCCACAGTCCAGGAGGTTCCTCCAGTGCACTGACGATAACTTTCTGATGCAAATGGTGGAGGAGACGACTAGAAGAGGTGCACTGCTGGGCCTCATCCTCACTAACAAAGAGGGTCTGGTTGAAGCAGGTTGAGGGCTGCCTTGGTTGCAGCGACCATGAGATGGTGGAGTTCAGGATCTCCTGTGGCAGGAGCAGGATAGCAAGCAGAATTGCAACCCTGGACTTCAGCAGGGCAAACTTTGGCCTTTTCAGACAATTGCTAGGGGAAATCCCATGGGCAAGGCTGCTTGAAGGTAAAGGGGCCCAAGATAGTTGTTAGTGTTCAGGGACTGTTTCTACCAGGCACAAGATCAGAGTATCCCAACACGTAGGAAGTCAAGGAAGGGAGCCAGGAGACCTGCGTGGTTAAACAGGGAGCTTCTGGGTAAGCTCAAGTGGAAGAGGAGAGTTTATAGATCATGGAAGGACGGACTGCCCACATGTAAATGAACTTGGTTATAAAATGACCTCACGTGTGGCATGAAGTGTGGTGTGTGTATGCTGCACAGCATGACCAAAATCTTCAACGTGTCCACCCCCCCCAGAGGACATCACGGGACCGATCGACCTGTGGAGCGGTGATATCTTACTCTCTCTCTCTTTCTGATATCTAACATATCTACTTCATTTTTCTTCTCTCTCTCTTTTCCTTCTTCTTGAACATATAATGTGGGGAACTACGGTGGGTCCATGGATTCCCCGACGAAGGGTATGGGAACAAAGATTGACCTTGAAGATATTAAGGTGTACCCGTGAGAAAGAAGGGAGTTAAAGAGTAACAGTGAAGATAGCAAAATTAGCCAATGATATGTTACTATTGCAGCCTGTAACGAATAGCAAAAAGACACATGAGCTGGTAAAGACTATATAAAAAGGCGTTTGTGGCAATAAATGGAGACTGCTGTTTGTACATAAGAAGAACTTTGTCTATGTTGTTTGTCCATCTCAATCGTTACAATATAAAGGTAATATCATTGTAAGTTTTGCTGCTAAAGTCTTGTTAAGTTTTGTGATATAATAATATACTTTTGCCAAGTCACAAATCACTGTAATTTGTAATTCCACCAAGTAGTTTTAGTAAATTCATAATTGAATTGGACCTCTCAAGTGATTGTCTGACATCACTTCGCATTACTGCGCAGAAATACCCAGAGTTAACTCACACCTGATCTCGCCTGGTAGGACAGGACACACAGTGTGTTCAGAGTTAACTCATCCCTAATTTCACTTGGTGGGATGGGACAGAAGGGACCTTCAAAGGTCATCTAGTTCATCCCTGCAATGAGCAGGGACATCTTCAACTACATCAGAGCCCCATCCAGCCTGGCCCTGAATGTTTCCAGGGATAGGGCATCTACCACCTCTCTGGGAAACCTGTTCCAGTATTTTACCACCCTCACTGTAAAAAATTTCTTCCTTGTGTCTAGCCTGAATCGCCCCTCCTTTAGTTTAAAACCATTACCCCTTGTCCTATCACAACAGACCCTGCTAAAAAGTCTATCCACATTTTTCTTACAGGCCCCTTTTAAGTACTGAAAAGCTGCAATAAGGTGTCCCTGGAACCTTCTCTTCTCTAGGCTGAACAACCCCAACTCTCTCAGCCTGTCTTCATAGGAGAGGTGTTCCATCTCTCTGATCATTTTTGTGGCCCTCCTCTGGACCCTCTCCATGTCTTTCCTGTACTGAGGGCTCCAGAGCTGGATGCAGTACTCTGTTATATCTGTCACCTTAATAAATTATTTATCTTTTCAACTTTGTGAAGCTGATTCAGTGAAAGTCCTTGAGAGGGCTCTGATGGGCAAACATTGGCTCTGGTAAGTGGCTACACACACAATCCTTTAGACATAAACCGTTGACTAAGTCCAGGACTAAGACTAGATCTAGCCGCACCTAGACTCCTCTCTGAGAAGGAGTTTAGAAAGCAAGGGGGCCCTTTCTGAACCTCATGACTCAACGGGAGGGCCTCCTCAGCCACGTGTCAGACTCATACTCTGAATGCGACAATCCCTTCCAACCCAAACCATTCTATGATCTGGTACAAATTATTATTATGTTTTAAGAACCACCAAATTATTGTAAAGTATGAAAGTTTAAACTGTCCAAACCAAAATCAATACTAAAAGAAGCCTTTTTTAAAAGTGGAAAAAATGTAAAATTAATCAGGCTTCTCCACAACAGGAGGTAATTTTTGGAATGCTAGAATTCATGCTCCTCAACACCCATTAATGATCTGAAAAGGAGGTTGAGTAAGATAACTTAAGTTTACTAATAATACCAGACAGAAAAAAACCAAGCAAATAGATACCTCATGATAGTGGCTAGGCAGTAAAGCAGAAGAAAATTCAGTGGTGACGCATGCATGATTTTTTTTTTTTGCAAGTGACACAGAAAAACAATTCCAAATTTTCATGCACAATGGCAAACTAAACTATTACCACTCAATACTTCAATATTATAATTAGGTGATTCCATAAAATTGCCAGCTCAGAACTCAGCAACAGTTAAGGACAGCCTTAGAAGAGGGAAAAGAGAAGCATGAGAAAGACTCTTTTAACGTCATACATAGTTCAAGAACAGGATATGGTTATTTTCCTCCTTCATTCCTTCATGGTAGCATGCAACCACCCAGCCCACATTTCTGCTTAGCCAAACTTCAGTTAAGTTCTGCAGTTCACTAGCTCAATGGTTTACCAAACCTAGTCTGAATTTCAGCCCAGTTTCAAATTGTTGGTGATAGAAGAAAAACTGCCAGTAAAACTTCAACCCTGGATATGGGGAGAGCAGACTTCAGGCTGCTGAAGGACCTAGTTAATAAGGTCCCCTGGGAATCTGCTTTTGAAGGTATTGGGAAAGAGCTGGCCGATGGTATCGCAGGACCTCTCTCCATTATTTTTCAATGGTCTTGGGAGCCTGAAGAGGTCCCAGTTGACTGGAAGCTGGCAAATGTTGTCCCTATTTTCAAGAAGGGTAAGAAGGAAGACCCTAGTAATTACAGGTCTGTCAGTCTCACTTCAGTGCCTGGTAAAATTATGGAGAAGGTTATTCTGGGAGTTATTGAAAAACACTTGAGAGACAATGCAGTCATTGGTCATAGTCAGCACAGGTTCACAAGAGGAAAGTTCTGCTTAACTAACTTAATTTCCTTTTATGACAAGGTCACCCATCTAGTCAACCCAGGGAAGCCCATAAATGTGTTTGGGTTTTGGCTTTGTTTTTTTTTAATTTTTAAAAATTATTATTTTAATAAAGCTTTTGATACTGTCTCTCATAGTCTCTTTCTGAACAAAATGTCCAGCATACAGCCAGACAAGTCTATAATACAATGGATGAACAATTGGCTGATGGGTCAGGCTCAAAGCATTTTACTATAATGGGGTTATATCAGGCTGGCAGCCACTCAACAGTGGGGGTTCCCAGGGCTCAATTTTAGGGCCAGTGCTCATGAATGTTTTTATAAATGATCTGGATGCAGGAGTCGAATGTATATTAAGTAAGTTTGCCAATGATACTAAACTAGGAGGAGCTGTGGACTCCCTCAAGGGTAGAGAGGCCTTACAGAGAGATCTACATAGACTAGAGAGCTAGGCAATCACCAACTGTATGAAATTTAAGAGCAAGTACCAGATTTTCCACCTGGAACAGGGTAATCCTGATTATACATACAAACTGGGGGACAAGAGGCTGGAGAACAGCCCTGTGGAAAGAGATCTGGGGGTTTGGGTTCACAGCAAGTTGAATATGAGTCAGCGTGCCCTGGCAGTCAAAAGGGCCAACCATGTCCTGGGGTGCATCAAGCACAGCATAGCTAACTGGTCAAGGGAGGTCATTGTCCCACTCTACACTGCACTGGTGTGGCCCCACCCCGAGTACTGTGTGCAGTTTTGGGCACCTCAATATAAGAAGGACATCAAAGTATTAGAGTGTGTCCAGAGGAGGGCGACCAAGATGGGGAAAGGTCTTGAGGGCAAGACTTACGAAGAGTGGCTGAGGTCACTTGGTTTGTTCAGTTTGGAGAAGAGAAGGCTGAGGGGTGACCTCATTGCAGTCTACAACTTCCTCAATGGGGGCAGCAGAGAGGGAGGTGCTGATCTCCTCTTGCTGGTAACTAATGATAGAACATGTGGAATGGGTATGAAGCTGCATCAGGGGAAGTTTAGCTTGGACATTTGGAAAAGGTTCTTCACTAAGAGGGGGGTCAGTCACTGGAACAGGCTCCCCAGGGAAGTGGTCACAGCACCAAGCCTGTCAGAGTTCAAGGAACATCTAGACAACTCTCTTAGTCATATGGTTTAGTGTTAGTTAGTCCTCCATGGAGCAGGGAGTTGAACTGTATGATCCTTCCAACTTGAGATATTCTATGATTCTACCTGTATAATCCAGATGCAGAAATCACATTGTGCTAAGTATTTTAGTTAAATTCAACAACTTAGAGTAGTGCCTATCTTGTATCTGAAAACATAGCAGATGTTTCGTGTGCTACATACTTTAAAATAAACTTTAAAAACACCTGACCTTCAAGCCCATTAGGTAAAATGAAAGTAACAGAGTTCATTTGAAGAGATAAGGCATAGATCAGGAACGCTGAACCAAAATGCTGATAAACAGTAGGGCCTTAAAAGACAAGAAGGCAAAAGCCAGTAATCAGATACAGTAAAAGCAGCCAAGTGATCAAAGAGATGAGCCTAAAAACCAGAATTATAACCTAGAAGAATGGACTCTAAGACTAACAAGTTTAACATCTAGGACATCTAGATAAAAACCAATTCAATAATCAGTGGGAGAGGATAGAGAAAACCATTAAAAAGTCACTTAAACATAATGCCAGTCTTTTTCAAGCTAGAGAGCTCAAGAAAGGTTCATAGTTGTTAGCTCCCAGTTCTCTAAACTCTCATATATGAAGAATAAGCAAATAAATTCATTTGGAACATATTTAACACACTACTTCAATCTTGCAGCTTTTATCTGTCATAGAATCATAAATACCTTGAGTACTTTAATGACTGTACAGTGAAGCTTACAGCTCCCCACAAGCACCACCAGATCTAATGAGGGAGTGAGAAAGGAAATCAGAAATAAAACCATACCTTGTGTTGTTCTATTGCATCTACCCACTGTTGTCTGTGGTCTGAGTCCTGAGCTCGGAGGTACCAAACACTATCGTTTACACTAATATCAAATCTGCATTCATCAAAGTCATGAGGCTGTGAAAGAAAAGAGTGTAAGAATATCTAAAATTTTCAACATGATCAATAATATCTCATACTCTGTAATTAGAAAAAGAGATCAATAATGCCTTGAATTTATCCTAGATTCTAAACCCTGTTTTATGTAGCTGTCTCAAATAATGAACTAACATACACTTCCAAAATGAAAAATGTGTCTTCTGAAACAAAAAAGCCTGTTTAGCACATTCTTATTAAACAAAAATGTCACAAAAAAGTTCCACACAAACATTGACCAAACCTTCATACTTCCAAATGAATCCTTTAGTAAAATAAGTAGAGGATCACCACTTTTAAAAAATTTCAAGCAAGAAAGAGAAATTAAGATTATTGCTATCAATACTGATTTTTAGATGGAAGGAATACATACATCGCAGCAAAAAGCAGCAGGATAGAACCATAAAGGCAGACTACAGCAAAATTACAAGGAAGACAGGCAACTAAAGGAAGCTGTGACACCCTCTGCCTCAACTATCTTCACTAAGACAGGATTGTCAGATAATTGGGAACTGTGGCAGTTGCACACATGCCGATGAGGTCCAGAGCTTTCAACAGGACAGTTGATGGCTCTTTAGCACCTTTTGTGCCCCACTGTGGCTGTCCTCATGCACGCACCTTGGACGGATGCTGACCATCACGTCCACTCCACCTCACCACCTCCCCCCAGGGGCACGGTGACTCCAGTCACATACACCTCCCCCACGGCTAGGGGAGTAGGAGGAGCGAGACCCCAGTCAACATACAGGATCCTCAGCAAACAAGGTGCCCAGGCCCAGAAAAGCTTCTGGACTGTGCCCATAAATGAACACAGTCAGATCCGACCAGGCTATAAAATGGGGACCCCACCAAAGACCCCCTTTGAGTGGTATTCTTAGAGCAGCAGGACTGTGAAGATAGCCCTCCCTTTAGATCAGGGACACTGTCTAAAGAGACTTGCCAGGACTGAGAGCCCTCACCTTCTCCTTGGTGAGTGATTATTTCTTCTGGATATATCCTTGAGTGAGCCCTTGCCTCTCCTCCCTGGCAAGCGATTATTTCTTCTGGGTAACCTTGAGTGAGAGAGGCCTTGTTTGAGTGAGTGCATGCATACTGTGGTTGATCATTCTTGTGTGGTCATATGGTAATAATATCCTCAACTGATGTATCAAACCTGCAGTTTATTAAATGCTTTCAGAGTGGTGATTGATTCTGGATTACTCCCCTGCTTGCTTTGGTTTGTTGTTTGGTTTCGGTCTGTCATTTGGTTTTGGTTCCATATTATATTTGGTTTAAGGTTATGTTTTCTTGGAGTCATTTTGGGGTGCCTCTGTGACAGGGGCAACAGGCAATTCCTTCCCATATCACCACTCTGTGGAGAGGTCGCTATTAGATGGAGACTTGTTACTGAACCAGCCAGGAATTTCAAGGACAACTCAGAGGCAGTAAACAGAACCAGCTGTGAGAGAGAAGCAACTTCATAATAACAAGGCCCCAACGTGGGGCAAATCAACGGACCTATTAGCAGTGAGACTCCAGCACATGAACAGCTTGTGAACATAGATATCCAATTAGCGAATGCATGCTTGGAGCGTGGACGCGTGATCAGAGAATAGTTGCATATATAAGGAGGTTTGTTTCTGTAATAAATGGCTTTGCGTGATTCACACTGAATCGAAATGCTGAGTCCTTTATTCACTCCAACACCACTCGAATGCATCTTTCAGGTCACATGCCTCAAATACTAAAAAGCTTTTACTAGCATTACAGTGAAGCTGGTAAGGAAAGTACAAGGGAACAAAACAATTATCTAATCTGCCCTGTGCTCTGACAGTTCAAAGTTACTCCCTAGCAAACATCCAACACAGAGCATAGGTTTTTTTTCCCCCTTCATTGATAACTATTCCTAACAAAACATAACACAGGTATAGCTGAACACCTTTTTGAATACAAAGAAAGGTTACACATACAAGTAACCATAGGAAGATAACAGGCTCTAAGGTTAAGGCAAATTATGCAGTCTGAAAGACCATAAATATTGATTCCTAATGCCAAATACAAGACTATACATGTTAATATCCTTTATAACATAAGAACTGTTATGTGAATATATTCATCTTGCAGACAACTAGAACACTGTGGATAACTTGTGAAACACTCCACAAAAGAAAACCTAAAAGCCAGTCTCATTTGTTGTGTCATACACAACAGTTCAGAATCAGTGAGAATTATTTTCTAAGGGTCTGGAAATCAGAAGCTACTTAAACATAATACCCAATTTTTCTTGTTTAAATATACTAAGGAGAAGGAAAAGTACAAAAGAAGCCAACTAGCAAATAAAAAATAAGCTAAGAAGAGTTTAACATAAGTACTTGAAGTTTCATTTTTTTTTAATAGCTTCACATATTTGATGAAGCATCTTAAACCTAAGTTCAATTTAAATAAATTTAAACTTCCCACAGAAAAAAAAACCCACAACAACTGGCAAAGCTGAGAATCAAGTGAATCAACTGCAGCTACCAATTCACTTAATACCTGACCATCTCAACTTAATTCAAACAACTTTCAAAACTGGTTATATGTGCTGCTTTGCCTTCACTGAACCACAGAACATAGGGATGTGTAAGGGACATCAAGTCTTCTAGTCCAGGCCCTTCTTTTTCAAACTGCATTTGCTACATTATTATTACTATATATAAGAAAGATGTTCATCTGCTTTAGGGTAGCAAGCCTGCCACCTGCTACATCAGTGTGTCAGGCTTATAAACCTGTTCCCAACTATCCCTCTGCCAGGACCTCCTTTAGTCATGTGGTGGGGGATACGCACCTACGACAATGGAAGATTCTTCCAAAAATCACCCCAAAAATCAAGTGTATAAGAATTGGGTATCAAAGTTTTTCCTGCCATGACAGTATTCCTCTGCTCGATCACCTTCTCCAAGGGCCTTTGAGAGGAGTTAAAAGCAATTATATGCTACAGTTAGAAAGACATGCCAAAACTAATCTTAAAAGCCTGCAGTACTGCCGATTTCACGCTTCCAGACACAGATGATTCCAGTGATTATTTCAGGTTTTTTACCCTCCATCTCCAACCTAAACATCTTTTATTGTGATTTAAGACCATTACTTCTCTGGTCTTTTCAAAGGCAGGTTTATGTATTCCCTTTCTTTACATAACAACTTTTAAGATATTTGAAAAACTATGCCCCACTGAGTTTTTAGTAAATTTGTGATTTAATTGATTTAATTTAACCTCTTGAGTAATTTTCGTTACTCCTGGTTACGGCACAGAGTATTCAAAAGTTAACTCTGCCCTCACCCCACTGAGTGGGACAGGACATTTTAATTGGTGTCAGAAGTGGGATACTCTGTGAGAAGTGGTAAAGAAGTTTCTTAAAAGAGGATATCAGCCAGAGTGCTGAAGAAAGGAGAACTGATTTGCAGTTGAAACTGTAATCTCCGGTAGCGGATCATGGCATCCCAGGTCAAGCCGGACCTTGACTACTCCCCATTGCTGAATTTACTAGAAGTCAATAAAGCTTGCCCAACTCCAGAGGGGTTCGGCTGGGCTTCGGGACACTGGTTGTCCCCAGCTATTGTAACAGAACGAATAAGGGGCTTGGCAAAAGAAAACAGATCTTTGCTGTTTTAGGAGCAGCACCCATAGCTGCTCAGAAAAACAAACTGAGCAAGATGCAAATAAATCTCTGCAAGAGATCATTAAATCACTGCAGACAGATTTACAAGTAGAACTGTTTAAACTTCAACAAGCTGAGAGAGAACTAGCTGATAACAAAAAAATCACAGAAAACTTGCAGAACAGTCTGCAAGATGCTTTTTATTAATATTAGCTTGTTTTCTTTGTAGGTATCTGTTTAAACATGTATTACAGCTACATAAATCTTTGCCTGTTATATGGTATAGTAAGTTCACAGACTGTTAAATCAGGAGAATCCATGGACCCAAAATGTATGTTTTATGATGATCCAGAAGATCATGACCAATGAGCTCTTCATGGTGTGAAGGCAGTGATAAGATTTTCTATAGAATAGCTGTTGCTTTTTTTTCTAGTGTGCTGGTTTTATTCCTTGAACAACTCTGTAATAAACAATATCTCATCTCTGTGTGCTAAATTTGTCTCTTTTGTATGCACACCAGGTAAAGAACCCTATATTGGGGAGATAATTACAGAATGGAAACTTGTTCCTCTACTGAAATACTACCTTACTTCCCCTTAGGATACATCCTTACACATTAGAGTAAATTTGTGGGAGGATCTTCGGATAAAAAAAAAGTTTGAAATTATATCTTGTTCAACTGTAGCCTTTATATAAATTGGATAATAAGGAAAAATAGCCTGAATATGGTATTCTAAGTTATACTACTATATTGCAATTAATGTTGTCCTGCAGAAGTTTGGAAAAAATGGGGTGAAGTACAGTACTGTATGTTAATTTGTTCTTCTACGTAATAATGTGAGATGAGAAAAGAATGTAAGTTGTTCAACTCTGATTTGCATAGAATTTATGCACTAGCTGGAGATAGGAAAAAGAAAACTAAATGCTGTGATGGATTTGAAATTGGGAGAGGTTGTATTAAAAAGCTCCTAGAATATGAACTGATTGGAATCCAGAGAATGAAGATTATAGATTAACGTTTAATAAGTTGTTTATTGACACCCATAAGAAATTGCAAAAAGTAAATGAGGCTGAAGGAATGACTATTTCTCAATTAATTGGATTTGCATATAAAGTGCATAATAGCAAGAATAAAATGAAAAATGGAAAAAAAAAAAAAAAAGATAAACAAAAGTGCAGTGAGAAGCTCTCATGTGAAGCTGACTGCCTGCTGCTAAAGAGACACCAGCAAAAGGGCAGCGGGGGGAGAGCTTCCCCCATGGCAGAGAAATCACTGCTAGAGAACTGTGATACTGAATGAAGGGGACCAGGGTGAATTTAGAGGCATCCCCCAGCAGATTTTTTTTAATAGGCACAGAAGCAACTTATTCTGTAGTAACTTGTGGATGGGTTTCTATTAGATGGAGATTTGTTACTGAACTAGCCAGGCCCAAAGGAATTTCAAGGCCACCTCAGAAAGCTGAAAACAGGACCTGCCATGGGAAGGAGGCAGTTCTACAATAACAGGGCCTCAACATGATGTAAATCAACGGACCTATCAGCAGTGAGACCCCAGTGTGTGGACAGCTCGTGAACATAGATGATATCCAATTAGTGAATGCATGCTTGGAGCGTGGACGCGTGATCAAAGAATAGTTGCATATATAAGGAGGCTTGTTTCTGTAACAAATGGCTCTAGCGTGATTCACACTGAATCGGAGTGCAGGGTCCTTTATTTGCTCCAACAGTAACTAGTTGTAAAGAATCTCTTAGTAAATTCACCATGCCAGTTGTTGGGGTCACGGAAAAGAAAGAGTTATGGTCATTTGTGAAACCAATAGAATACCATATTAGGAACAAAGCTTTAACAGATGAATTCTTTTAAATACAAGAATGCCCTGTATCTCTCTTAGGTTGAGATTTCTTAAGTAAATGTCCTGGTTTTGTTAAAAACAAGTTTCTCTTTTAGTGAATTTGCCTGTCAGCTAAAGCTTTCATATTAGCTGCATTTTCCTGGAGAACCAGATACATGTTTTTGTAAACATAGCAATGGAATGCGATGTTATTGATAAGGATGGATGGACATCCCACGAGAGGGGCAACGAGAAACAGGTGACCAAAAAACTGACCAACTGAGTATAACATCCCATTCACGTGAATGCTTCATGTAAAAGTGGGAGATCACGAGGATCTCGTCCCTTTTTTTCCCTTCTGCTTATGGTCGACATTAGGAGAGGACCTTGCTAGTCATCCCTGCGAACTGAGGCCTAGTGAGAGACTGAATCCAGCTCCGGTTGGCTGCAGAGTCTAATCCAGAACTTCGGGTGCTGGCTCTGCAGTTGCTGGGACTTTCAAGATTGGTTTTACATATTTTGTATTATTTTCTCTATTCTTATTAGTAGCATTAGTAAAACATTTTTAATTTTTCCAACTCTCTTCTCTGTCCTTCTTTTCCTCCCGATCGCCTTTCCTGAGTGGGAAGAGGGGAGAGGGAGGGGCTGAAGGGGGAAGGGAGGGGAGAGGGGGTTAACAATACATCTGCCACGGTTTTATTGCCACCCTGCAATCAAAACCTTGACAGTAAATTGTAAGCTCAAATAATGTTTTCTGAGAACTCTGTTAAGCTGCATATCCCAAAAGAAAATGCTTGGAAGGTGCAGATCTACTTGCTGCAATCAGAAAAGTGAAGTATGCAAGAACCCTCCAAGCTGCAACACCAATTTGCTTCGCTCCTCCTTCGCAACATGGTGACTGGGCTTTCTTATTACAATTATATTTCTTATCACATGTAGATTTTACCACTGTTTCGCCTAATACAGTAGTATTGTTTACCCAATACTCCCAATCACTTGGATCCCAGTACAGCATACCTACAAGACAGGTTCTAAATGGATCAGAGACTGATTGCATTGCAATACAAAATGATGATTGATTGGTTTGATTTGCAAATGTTAACCACATGTTGGGCCTAGGATCTATGTGATGTAATGTGTTTGCCTTATCTATAGCTCCTAAATCGGACCCAATCATCAATCCAAAAATTACCCCCACGATTATCTTCGCTGGGTCCATTTTCAGCGGACCCACCATCGTTGTTTCTCTCTCTCCCAGTTTTCAGGACTGACGGTCCAAGAGCGTGGAATGGGTATGTTACTCCCACACTCCTTCCCTATAATTTGATTATTGTTAATAATATGATACTTTTTATAAACCTTAATTATATCAAATAGCATACAAGTAATATTATTAGTTTTTCGGCATTCAAGAAGCGTTAAAAAATTTGCAAAAGCTTGCTCGCGCCTAAAAATAGGCTCCTGCGTAGCAGGCAGTGTTCCTTCTAATTCATCCAAAGGTCTGCCTACCCATTATTCAGCCCATTCAGCATGTGTTATTTACAGTACACGATTACAGCAATGCAAACACAACCAATGTCTCAATTTTTCTTTTTTTTAACCACAATTATAACAACGCTTACCCCGTTTACCCCTTTTTGTTTTGCGACCAAAGGTCACACTACAGCTCCTACAGCCACAGCCATGACCATAGCTTTCTCTTGCTCTAACATTCGGTCAGCAGCTTTGAGCAGCTGGCCCGCGTTAGACCCCCATGGCAACACACTAAGAGCTCTTTTGGTTTTGTCATTTGCATTTTCAAATGCAAGCATATCTAAAAACCTCACTTTCATGTCTTCAGACAAATCAGGATAGGCCATAATTGCAGTATGCAAACGATCTATAAATTTTGTGTAAGGTTTACTCGGGCCTTGCTTAACATTTGTGAATGCAGGTCGTGTCCTCTCATCTTGCACAGAGGCCAGCGCCTTAAATACCAGGTCTTGACTAAGTTGTAACACCTCTGTCACAAAATTTGCTTGCCAGTCTGGTTTAGCAAAAGGACCCTCTCCCAGCAACATCTGTGTCTGTACCCCATACAAAGGATCACCCTGTTGCTGAGGAACAGCAGCTGCATTGTCATGACCCTGTTGCCAGTATTGAAAGAATTGTATCTGTTGTGATGGAGATAACAACATTCTCATGGTCATATGCATATCATGAGGTGTTAACAAATTAGCCGAAAAAATATGCTGCAATATTGACTGTGTATATGGTGATTTTAGCTCATATTGAGTTACCACACTTTTAGCCTCTTTTAATATTTTCCTATCTAGAGCTTCCCACATATTCACTCCTTGTGCATCTATCACAACCAGATAAGCCATGGGCACCACAACTCCATCTAATATAGCATCACGCACAATCCCCTTCCACTTAACCCCTGCCTCTCCCTCCACCCCTGACCCCGATCTCAAAGGCACTGCAGTGGGTGGAGCTGGGACAGGAAAGGAACCATATGGACTGGAAATTGGTGGTTCCGAAGAAGCACTAATTGGTGGCGGAGGCAAGGGTGCCGATTTCTCAGGAGCATCTAGTTGTGCTTGTAGGTCTTCCAACCTCTGCAGCAGTTCCTTCAGCTGGGTGTCTCCTAAACTTTGATTCGTCTCCTCACATTGTTCACAGCAGGTAATCGGAGTCTGAGGACTTAGTGGTGTAGATGGTGGAAGCGGTGGATACAGCCGTGCCACTGGCCACTGTGGTTCTATGCTTGCATTTGGTGATTCTGTAGTGGGTGCCTCAGAACACAGCGGAGGCAGTGGTGGCAGCACGCTGGGTGGCAGAGGGGGAAAGTCATCGGCAGGAGGGTTTTGCGCCGTGTTGCTATTTTGATCATGTTTTTCTTTATCTGTCTCCCGTGCTACTTCCCCAACTGCTTCTGCTAATCACCGACTATGACTTCCTCCAGCTCTTGCAGGGGCCGTGGGGATATTTTTAACATGTGTATGTGATTTTGGTTCTTGGCAGTTTTCAGGGAATATGTATGCCTGTTCCTCAGTCTACTGAGCAAGGGATGAGATTTTTTTTTTTTTTACCCCGTTGAATGGAACTCTTGATCTAACAAAAAAAATCAGACTTTAGAGACTCTCTATGTTTACCCACGGAATGGGATTGGGACATAAAGGATGGCACAACAGGCTGTATTCAGAAGAGAGCAGATTCTCTCCTAACACAGGGTTATTGTGAGACCTTTTTCCAGTACGGAGTCCCAAACATTACCCTGAGACTAAACGACACCTTTTTTGTTGTGTATAATTCAAGGGATAATTTTGAGGAAAGAAGGATTAACACCTTCCACCAACAATTAAACTTTACCTTTGAGACATCCCAAATTGGGACTTCAAGAGCCATTGTGTTCCAAACTGTGTTGATCCTACCAATAGACTATAGCCTCTTGGGAGACAACTATACCTTGCTTAGCTCCATTTTTCCTTTTGACCCCTTTTTTCATCCTCTTAAGTAACCTAACTTTTATGAGGATCATTATTCTTTGAATATAACTCTCCCATGGTGTATATAACTTCCCCATAAATTAGGAACGGAACAAAGGGATTTATCTAGTATTCAATAGATGTGGTCATGAGAAAACCCTATGTTGAAGCCTTTAAAATATATAAATTCCCCTCACCAGGACGTTTCTGACATTTTTCAGTGTCAGAAAGTCATTAACTGTAGCACTGGTCCTGGAATTCCACCTGAAACATAGTTGTTACAAGGTGTACAAGTTCTGATAAGAGATATGTGTATGTGTCGGGGTTACTCCTCTCATGGCTTCAGGCACCTTGTAAACTATACTGATACTTGGACTTGCCAAATGAGTGTATATCCTGCACCATTTGTATTGGCTTGGGGATGTTAAAATAGAAAATTTTATTCATATTTGACCTTGGAGAAACATGCAGGGTTGCAGTGTGGTCTAGTAATACCTTCACTCTGCCCAGACAGAGGGTTTAATTTTAGCGTCCCTCAGAGACGGACACGTCAACAATCCAAGAAACCAACCAGACAACCCAAATGGGCAACATACGGAGTTAAAATACCCAATTATTATACCACAGAACAAACTTTATCTTTGGTATTAGAAAATATCTTTGCTCTATATCAAACTCTCAAATGACATCAATTTGTTCTAGAAAACATAACCTGGCAAGTTCGTGTATTGACAAATTGAACTAGATATGCTTTTGGAGAATTAAATTTACAAGTCCAACAGGTATTGAAAATGACACTTCAGAATCACTTAGCTCTAGATATGATTTTGCTTAAAGAAAATGAAGTTTGCGGAATGTTGAATCTAACAGAGAATATTGTATTACTATTCATAATGCCACTACCTCTATAGAAGCTTGTGCTAAGATGAAAGAAATTGCTGATCAGACTTTGATCTGTTTCACACACACTCCAAACAACAAACTGGTTCGACGAATTCCCACCTGAATACCTGGTTTACCTCTCTTTTATGCTCTTTAGGACTCACCAGGTGGGGACAATGGTTAGCACAAATTGGAATAACAGTGTCAGTTGGATTACTGCTTTTGACGGTTCGCATAGTGTAAGAGTTGGTCTGAAGATGGAACAGTATTTGCCTGAAACATAGCCATCAGGGACTAGGAGAACTGAGAGAACTGAGGCCCTGACAGAAAGAACATAAGGACAATGACTTAGAGAGAGGCCTGAAGAGAAGAACTGTGTTGCACAGGTCTCTCCGACCCAGGGGGCTACCGGTAACAATGGCTGCTGTATTGACTTCGCCTGCTCCCTCAGCCAAACTAGCCCCCACCTCCTAAAAGGAATTGTGTTATACAGGTCTCTTTGACCCAAGGACAATAGCTGATGTCCAGAAGATGAATTCTCACCTGCTACTGTTATAGTTAAATTGAATTTTGTAGCATGTGTGTTACAAACACCATTGGATAGCGTGTGTCACTGTTGTAGGAAAATAGGAAATTAGGATTTTAGGCCTATATCAGTGTTATAAGCTGTGCTGCTAAGGCTGAAAGTCTCAGCTTGTCCCCTGTATAGTCCTTACCCAGAACCACGAGCGTGGTTACCTTATGCTTGCTCTGTACCTTTAGTTAAGACATTGATAAATGCTATTCTGATTCTGTAGGCCATATCCAAGATTCCTACCTTATCGTAAAAGCTATGCAAGTTGTATACGAGCTCATATTTTAGAGAACTGAAAGTTAGTTCTGTTAGTTCTCAGCAGGTCTTTATCTTATCTTGAAAGTGCTGAGAAGGTACATTTGCTATCATCCAAGAATTTGTGTAATTTTACACGAAGTACGCATGCTGGAACACAAGAGGTTCCGCTTAAATTTGAGAAAAAACTTCTTCTCAGTAAGGGTAACAGAGCACTGGAACAGGCTGCCCAGGGAGGTTGTGGAGTCTCCTTCTCTGGAGACATTCAAAACCCGCCTGGACATGTTCCTGTGCGACCTCACCTAGGCGTTCCTGCTCCAGCAGGGGGATTGGACTAGATGATCTTTTGAGGTCCCTTCCAATCCCAAACATACTGTGATACTGTGATGTGCAGTGTAATTGTGTAACCTAATGAATATGCAATATACACGTTGTAACTTTAATGAATATGTATGTAACCAAATTGTATAAAATGGTGAAGTTTGAATCAGTGGTCGGAACCAGCTTTGGGTGCGAGCCCCTGGTTTCCCAGCGCTGAAATAAAGCACCACATATAACTACGCCCATGGTTATGTGTCCTGATTGCTAACATTTTGGTGACCCAGGTGGGACCTCGCGAGCATTGCTGAGGTGGATCGCGTCTTGATCCTGCTCCAGCTAGCACCGAGGTATTCTTGGGGAGCACATCAGACGCGACCGACCCTCTGCTGCTCACGACGGACCTCTGACTGGTAAGAAGGTGCTTTATCTGGGTTTATCTGGATTGTTGGGTACCCATCTGGTCTGGTTCTGGTCTGGTAGCCTGCTGGTCAGGCATCTGGTAGCCTGCCGGTCAGACGCGGCGAAAGCCACGCTCGGTTGGGCAGGGAGCTCCCGTGGTATTGCCTAGGCAGCTGTCCGTCAGACAGAGGGAAACCTCTGCAGGCTCAGCATCTGGTCTGGTCTGGTTATTTGTGCCGCAGGCTCGGCACCTGGTCTGGTTATTTGTGTGCACCTGGTCTGGTTATTTGTGCTGTTTAGCACTTGGTCTGTAGTTCTAGTGATTTTGTCTGTATTCACTGTGAAATTAGTGATCTGATCCGTATTTACTGTTGTTCTGGTAAAGTTTCCTGTGTTATCTTTCTGTGTCGGTATGTCTGATTCAAAGGTATCGCCGTTGAGTTGTTTACTGAAACATTGGAAAGAGGGTGGGTTTGGACAGTCTATGCATAAAAAGAAGTTAATTGAGTATTGCACTCATTGGTGGCCTGAGTATAAATTACCAAATGAAGTGCAGTGGCCGCCGGAGGGCACTCTGAACCATGAAATAATTGGTGAATTAATGAGGTTTTGCCAGAGAGAGGGCAAGTGGGATGAAGTTCCATATGTCGATTTCTTCTTCTATCTCGAGCGAAAGCATGATTGGAGGGAGGGCTGTGGGTTAATGTTAGTGCAAAGTAACAGCAATAATAAGTGTACAGGATGCGCAATGGAAAAGAAATGTATGACGTGTTTGGCTGTAGAAAATAGCAGTGGTAATAATTCAAAGACGGATTTACTGTGTCTTGATGTTGCGCCTTCTGAGGAAGTGGTACCAATTAGACCCTCCGCGCCTGTCCTTCCCATTGATAGTGATGACGAATCAAGTGATGAAAAAGAGGCAATAGCCGGTGTAAAAGGAATAACCGTAACCCCAATATCTCACCGAACTAGAAATAGGGAAAAAGAAAAGGATGGGCAAAAGGGGGGAGGATCATCAAATGTGATAGCACCCCTGCGGCAGGCAGTAGGTGTTGGGGGGGAACCAGTCTATGTAAAAGTCCCGTTTTCGCCGGGGGATTTAGTGATCTGGAAGCAGTCGGCTGGTCCTTATCGGGAAAACCCAGATAAGGTTGCAAAAGTGATTAAGATGATAATTAAGACGCAGAATCCTGATTGGGATGATTTACAAGTCATTTTAGATACATTAATGGATTCCACAGAAAAGGTTGTACGGGCTGCAAGGGATAAGGTGAGAGAAGATATCCGGACTGGGAGAGTAGAGGGCAATGTTGATGAGAATTTTCCAAAGGAAGATCCCCGATGGAATTATAATACAGGAGGCGGGTTGTGCCGTCTCCGGAGATATCAGGAATGGTTATTGATTGGTGTTCAAACCGCTATGCCAAAGCAAATGAATTGGTCAAAGTTGTATAATGTAAGGCAGGAAAAGAATGAGTCTCCCTCAGCCTTTTTAGAAAGATTGAAAGAAGCTGCCAAAAGATATACGGATTTAGACATAGAAACGAAACAAGCGAAAACTCAGCTGGCTCTAATTTTCTTAGGGCAATCTCAAGATGACATTCGGAAGAAGCTGCAGAAATTAGAGGGTGTACAATTAAGGGATTTGGACGTAATGTTAGAAACAGCTTGGAAAGTTTATAATAATAGAGAAAAAGAACAATCGAGACGCCACCAGCAAAATTTGCTGGCTTTGATCCAGGGACAAGGCAGGGGAGTAGGAGTCCGGGGTAGGGGAGCTGGAAATAGTCGAGGAGGAGGTCGGGGACGTGGTTCGTGGAGTGCCCAAGGAACTCCCCTGAGACCCCTCATGAGGCTTGGCATAAATCAATGTACCTATTGTAAGCAAGAAGGACACTGGAAAAATGAATGCCCGGCTAGGAGCCCTGTGGGTCAGATGTCCGACGCGACGGGAAATGCAGTACAGACTATGGTGTTAGGGGAATACAGTAATAACAGCTGACTATATGAAGGCACGGAAGTAAAAACCCAGAATAAGGAGCCCTTAGTGACAATACAAGTGGGAGACCGGGACGTAAAATTTCTAGTAGACACGGGGGCTACTTACTCTGTATTAAATTCCTTACAGGGGGCGGTGGGTCACAAAGCTACAATTGTTGGTGCCACAGGGAAGGAGGAAGTACGGCCATTCCTGCAACCTTTGGATTTGTGTTTTGGAGAAAAGGAACTAACCCATGAGTTCTTATATGTTCCAGATTGCCCAGTTTCTCTTTTAGGACGAGATTTGCTGACTAAATTAGATGCCACAATAACGTTTGAGGATGGAAATTTGGTAATGAAAGTTCCGGAGTCAAAGGTAGGACAAATTTTACTATTAAAGGAAAATCCAATTGTAAAAATACCACAGGCAATAGAAGATGCAGTGATTCCCACGGTATGGGAAACTGACATACCTGGGAAGTCAAAGGCAGCTAAACCTGTGAAAGTAGAGCTGAAGGAAGGTGCTGAACCGGTACGATTAAGACAGTACCCATTGAAATTGGAAGCCAGATTAGGAATAGTATCTTTGATTGAGAAATTTTTGAAATATGGAATTTTAGAAGAATGTGAATCAGAATATAATACTCCAATTTTTCCAGTAAAGAAACCTGACGGTAGCTATCGACTAGTTCAAGACTTACGGGCAATAAACCAGATCACTAAGGACATACATCCAGTAGTTGCAAATCCGTATACCTTGTTAACATCTGTGAAAGAAAAATATAAATGGTTTACAGTACTTGATTTAAAAGATGCCTTCTTCTGCATACCCCTTGACCAGGAAAGCAAAAAGCTATTCGCTTTCGAATGGGAGAATCCACACAATGGGAGAAAGGCCCAATTAACCTGGACACGCCTTCCACAAGGATTTAAGAATAGTCCGACAATCTTCAGAAATCAACTAGCCAAAGAACTTGAGGAATGGACTACAAGAGGCCATATCGAAATTCCTCGACAATGGTATTTGTTGCTGCAATATGTGGATGATATTCTGATTGCTGCTGAGACCCAAGAACTTTGCATTCAGGTAACAACTGAAATATTGAATCAATTGGGAATGAATGGATAAAAGTGTCAAAAAATAAAGCTCAGATTGCATCCACAACTGTGATCTATTTAGGATGCGAGCTTTCTCAAGGACAGCGAAGACTAGGTATAAACCGTGTACATGCTATCTGTGCAATTTCAGAACCGCGTAACTTACATGAATTAAGATCTTTTCTAGGAATGGCAGGATGGTGCAGGCTCTGGATCATGTACTATGGGCTTATTGCCAAACCTTTATACGAGGCACAGAAGAATAAGACCTTGGTGTGGGAAAAGCCACAACAGGAAGCTTTTCAAAAGTTGAAACAGGCTTTAATGCAAGCGCCTGCTTTGGGCCTACCTGATCTGAGTAAAGACTTTCAGTTATTTGTACATGAATGACAGAGCCTTGCTCTAGGGGTATTAACCCAACGGCTGGGATCTTGGAAAAGGCCTGTAGGTTATTTCTCTAAACAACTTGACCCGGTAAGTGCTGGATGGCCGACGTGCTTGCGGGCGGTGGCTGCTACCGTGATATTAATTCAGGAAGTCTGGAAACTGACTATGGGGAAAAAGATCGAAGTGTTTGTATCCCATATGGTGACTACTGTATTGGAACAAAAGGGGGGCCATTGGCTTTCCCCAAGTAGGATGATGAAATATCAGGCAATTTTAACAGAGCAGGATGATGTTATCCTAAAAACAACTAACCTAATGAATCCAGCTGTGTTTTTAAGCGCAGAGACTGAAGAAGAAAATCTGGAACATGATTGTGTGGAGGTCATTGAATATACCCACGCAAGTCGACCTGACCTGAAAGATACCCCATTGGAGGAGACGGATTGGGAGCTTTTTACTGATGGCAGTAGTTTTGTGGAAAGCGGAGTGTGGTATGCAGGATACGCGATTACTACTGCCAAAACAATAATTGAAGCTAAATCCCTACCACCAAACACATCAGCACAGAAAGCTGAGTTGATAGCCCTAACTAGGGCATTAGAACTCAGTGAAGACAAAAAGGTCAATATTTGGACTGACTCAAAATATGCATTCGGGGTTGTTCATGTACATGGAGCTCTTTGGAAAGAGCGTGGACTGCTCTCCTCCCAAGGAACAAACATCAAGTACCAAAAAGAAATATTGAACTTGATTAATGCCATTCAAAAGCCATCACTAGTTGCCATCATGCACTGTAAAGCTCATCAGAGTGGGACATCGAAAATTATTGAAGGAAATCGACTTGCTGATCAAACAGCCCGATCAGTGGCACGACGAGTCTGGATGATGGTGGGTCTCGTCTCCCAGAAGGTAAGAGCAATTGATTTATTACCTACACCTTCAAAGGCACCTGAATATTCTACAGAAGATGAGAAATTGGCAAGACTAGTAAAAGCCGTCAAGGATAATTCTGCATGGTATGTAACTGCCAACGGACAAATTGTGGTGCCAATCACAATTATGAGAGGGATACTTCAGGCAGAGCACCAGAAATGTCATTGGGGTGCAGAAGCATTGGTAACTTATCTAAGAAAACAAATTATCTCGGTCCAGATGTTAACAATGGCAAAATCGATCACAGCTAAGTGTGAAATTTGCTTGAGAAATAATCCTTTAGTTAAAAGGAAAGTAGATATGGGAAAAGTTAGGACAGGTGTACAACCAGGGGATTGTTGGCAAATAGATTATGTGGAACTCCCCAAAACCCGAGGATTCAAATATCTGTTAGTTGGGGTATGCACTTTTTCAGGATGGCCAGAAGCCTTCCCTTGTCGCACCAACCAGGCACAAGAAACTGTAAAATGGTTATTGAAGGAAATAATTCCTAGATTTGGAGTACCATTGGGAATATCATCTGATAGGGGACCACATTTTGTTGCTCAAGTGGTAAAGGAGGTCAGTAGATGTTTGGGAATTAAATGGGAATTACATACCCCGTGGAGACCCCAGTCTAGTGGCCAGGTGGAGAAAATGAATCAGACGCTAAAACGACAGCTTAGCAAAATTTGTCAGGAAGCAAAAATTCAATGGCCCCAGGCCTTACCAATAGCGTTATTGCGAATTAGGATTAAACCCAGGAGCGGAATGTCAGTAAGCCCATACGAGATTCTGTATGGCAAACCATATGAAGCACCTAATCCGAATCCAAGTGTACATGTAAAAGGTAATCAGGATGTGTACAATTATGTGTTGTCTCTTGGCAGGACATTGAATCGGCTCAGATCTGTATTAGTGTGGAATCGCCCACTAGCACTTGAGAATCCAGTACATGATATAGAGCCTGGAGACACGGTGTATATAAAGACTTGGAGAGAAGATCCTTTAAAAGAACGTTGGGACGGACCTTATCAAGTACTTTTAACTACATTTACCGCAATCAAGGTTGCTGAAATAGACTCCTGGATACATTACACCCGAGTGAAGAAAGTCCCAAAACGGTGGCAATCACAACTAGTGGGTCCAACCACACTTAAAATCACAACGCAGGATGTCTAACTTCTATTACCGTTTTGTGTTTATAGTAGTTTATGTACCTAGACTGTATGCCACACTGATTTGCAAAGTCACTGGAGAACAATTATGCAAAACACGAAGGGCTATAGGAGATAGTGACGATGCTCAAATGCCGCAAGTAGTGCAGAGTGTACAGAATCAGGCAGAGAATCTGATGATAGGATTAATTCGAGATTTTGCACGAACCCAAAATGCCAGTAGCATCACTGCTTGCCTTCCCATTCCGAAATCGGCCGAAGACCCAATACAATGGGGAATAATATCTACAACCTTACCGAGAATGAGTAAAACTGGTAAGATAGTGTGTGAATCTCGTACTAGGCTGGAGCAAGTGCCAACTGAAAAATGGGTAAAAACAGGACCCGAAACAGTGGAATTTAGAGGAAAGGTAGTTCTCAAAGAAAGTTGGACTAAAAAGACAGTATATGAAGAGGTTAATCGGACCTATTGGGAATGTAAAGATCAGGATAATCAGAACATAACTGAATCATGGAATAACATGTGGACGCTGAGTATAGTACAGCAATATCAATATAGTGAAGCATTTCCATGGTGTATACGATGGACCAATGTAACAAGAGGAGTGACAGTACCATGGTGGAATTGCTCTCGAGTGATGACCTGCCAGACAGATGTGAAAGAAATACCTCTGTCCATCATTAAAGTTGCAGTAACCGCAGGTTGCATTTGTCAGAAACAATTGGATCCAAAGGAAGCAATCAAAATAGGCATTGATGGAGATAAGATAGATTGTAGAGGAACTATAGGTAGTGTGGGACATTTGGTTTGGGCCTTAAGTGATGGAACTTGGACAACACATTTACCGATAGCAGGACCTGTAAGGGAGATTACTTCGGGGTTACCAACCCTATGTCCCATTTGGAAGAGGTCACCCTTGAAGAATAGGCAAGAACTCCTACAAGTTAGGCACAAGCGAGAGATAGATGAAGATGACGTGTGGCACGAGCCATCAGGTAGTGTTAAATTCGGCTGGGCACTAGAATCTTTCTTTGCACCAATTGCAGCCTATAGAAACAAAGAAATGATTGACAAATTAATTGGACAGATGGATCGATTGGCAAGGATAACCAAAAAGGGTTTTCGAGATTTCAATATACAATTGCAAGCTACGACCAAAATGACTTTGCAGAACAGAATGGCACTTGATATAATGTTGCTAAAAGAAAATGGGGTTTGTGGGTATTTAAAGGATAGGGTTGATCACTGCTGCATTCATATCCCAAACATAACCTCTGAAGTGGAGAAAGATATTTCCCAATTAACCCAAACAGAAAAGGAACTGCAAGCGGAAAAACAAGATGCAGAGCAGAGCTGGATTGGGGCCTTGCTAGGCAAATTGAACCTGAACCTGGGAGGATGGGTATATTCGTTATTGGAAAGTTTATTTTTGCTTGCTATTATAGTTGCTCTTTTCTTTTTGCTGTATGCTTGTATTAAGCATCAGATAAGTCAATCAAACGCCAGGAATAACCGCATCTTTACTGTTCTTAGCAGATCCACTTTTGACAACCCTCTAGCTTATAAGGAAGACATAATGTAGTTAATGTAGTGAAAATGCATTGTCTAGGAATAGAAAAGCATTTTCAAAGGGGGGAAATGTTATAGTTGAATTGAATTTTGTAGCATGTGTGTTACAAACACCATTGGATAGCGTGTGTCACTGTTGTAGGAAAATAGGAAATTAGGATTTTAGGCCTATATCAGTGTTATAAGCTGTGCTGCTAAGGCTGAAAGTCTCAGCTTGTCCCCTGTATAGTCCTTACCCAGAACCACGAGCGTGGTTACCTTATGCTTGCTCTGTACCTTTAGTTAAGACATTGATAAATGCTATTCTGATTCTGTAGGCCATATCCAAGATTCCTACTTTATCGTAAAAGCTATGCAAGTTGTATACGAGCTCATATTTTAGAGAACTGAAAGTTGTTCTGTTAGTTCTCAGCAGGTCTTTATCTTATCTTGAAAGTGCTGAGAAGGTACATTTGCTATCATCCAAGAATTTGTGTAATTTTACACGAAGTACACATGTGCAGTGACAAAAGGTGAAAAGTACAGTAGTGATGAAGACTACTTACTTCATCCTGAAGACCCCCTGAACGACCACCAGAGGACACTGCGCATGCTTAGAGTAGTTCCAAGGTGTTGCAAATGATATTGTGAAATAATTGTGTAACCTAATGAATATGCAATATACACGTTGTAACTTTAATGAATACGTACGTAACCAAATTGTATAAAATGGTGAAGTTTGAATCAGTGGTCGGAACCAGCTTTGGGTGCGAGCCCCTGGTTTCCCAGCGCTGAAATAAAGCACCACATATAACTACGCCCGTGGTTATGTGTCCTGATTGCTAACACTACCTCAGTCACACCTGCCCCCCACCTCCTCCCTGAAACAAAGGCCAACTAAGAAGAGCATGCCCAGAAGCTTGCCAAAGGTCCTGAGGTCACCCAATGGACCAGAAAGAGACTCCTGAATGCGAGGCCACGCAGGTGCAGATGGGTCCTGGCAAGCAGAGTGGGGACTTTTCGGGCCCACGCAGTTAAGCCTGGATTGCAAAACAAAGGCGGAGACTGGCCTCAAACAATGGAAGTGAGGGGGGGTGAAGAAGCATAGAAGATGACTCCTGAATGGACATCGTTAAGATCTTCCCACCAGAGGATCCCGGATCACGACACAAGACCAACAGGACTCTACGGGATCAGAGGGATGCCTTTGGAACTCGTCTGGTGGTAACCAAATCCTCATTTCCACCTTTTTTCTTTCCCTTTTTCTTTTTTCTTTCCCCTTTTCTCCCTCTCTACCGCATGCCACTTTACGGACAAAATAATAAAGTAACACTGTTTGATTGAATTATAACCCCTTGGCATTTTGGTTGCCTTAATTTTGCGCTTCGAGATCAAGGTAAACGAACCATCACGAGTCCATCACTGAATGGACTGTGACACATAGCCATTGTTAAGTGTATGATTACTTGCTTACTTTCCTCTGCCTCTTCTCTCTTTATTCCTTCTGTTCACTATGTAAGAAACACCACTCTAGAAGATGACCTCCAAGAAGCACCCGGGATGTCTGTTTGAGCCACAGGGTGGTAAAAATGGTTTGGATGCAAGGACCACTACCATCAATGAGGCAAAACAGGTATTTAAGTCACAGGGTGGTGTGATGGACATGGTATGCACCTTGTTATGCCTTAAACAGCTGGTTTTCACAACTTCTGGCAACAAGGAATAGATAAGTGCTATGGAGACAGGACTTATGTCTTCCTTGAGGCCAACCTGTTCTTTGCAAAACAAAGACCATCAGTCTTTGAGATAAAGGCATTAATGCTGTCTCTTCCATGAGGCCTTCCTATTCTTTGCAAAACAAAAGCCTCATTAGAGGTATCTTTTCCTTTAGCTCTCATTAATTGGGCTGGAACAAAGGCAGGGTCATTCAGCAATCACTGATCAGCTAGAGGAAATAACGAATCCTAGAGGACCAACTGTCCTGGTTTTGTTAAAAACAAGACCAGTTCTCTTCTAGTGATTTTTCTTTCAGCTAAGTTCTTCTAGGTGGCTGTACTTTTCTGAGTTTTTGCCTGCATATTTTTCCTAGGATGCTGTACTCAGTGCTGATAAGAAGACCAACAGAATGCTGAAGAAGCTCATGTTTAGATTTATTACTATGGTAGCCAAGAAAGACTGATAAGTTTTCCCACGTTCCGTCGTGAGAGGGGTGTGTTTGAGGAGGGGTAGATGGAATAGGTGACTTAAACTGACCAACTGAGTATTCCATCCCATAATCGTCATACCCCTATATGAGGATGATCACGAGGGTCAAGCTCTCTTTGACCATGGCCAGCATCTAAAGAGGACCCTCTCTGCATGCCTGTGATGCTAGGCCCGAGGCCCTGTAATCCCTGCAACCAGTTTCCAGTTTGCTGTGAAGTCCCGCCCATGACTTCCAGGGGCCTGAGCTGCACCTGCTGGAGCCACACCAGCTCCGCACACCCAGATCCGCTGCTGCTGGAGTGACACCAACTCCATAATGAGCATTCAAGATTGGTTTTGTATATTTTGTATATATTCTCTATTTATTAGTAGCATTAGTAAAACCCTTTAAAACCTTCCAACTTGAAGTCTAAGTCTCCCTTCCTCCTTATCTTCCTATCATCTTTCCGATCTAAAGGAAGGGGTGGCGGAAGGTAAGGGGGTAACAGAGAGCGTCTGCCACGGTTTATTGCTGCCTTGCCTTAAACCCTGACACCAACCAACTCACTTCTGAGACCACTGACCTATTTCTTGGACCACTAACCCATTTCTGGAACAATCTCCTTAATTAGCATGAGGAGTGAGCAGAGGGGGGAGATGAGCCACCCTCTCCTATCTTGCATGTGAATTAACTAAAGTATAAAAACCTTCTCACTCAGGACACTAGGAGTGAAGTTGCATTGCACCCACCACCAAAAAAGCTATAGAGATCCTCACTGGATTGACAAACCCTTGAAGTGGTGAAATCTTACCTTTCTTCTGGTATCATCATCTCTCTTTTTTCTCTCTTTGTAACTTTATTCTGGGCACATAAGTGTAATATTGTTGTGAATTTTGTTCTTGAAGTCTTGATATAGTTACAAACTTTTCCCAAGCCACTATTCACTGTAATTCCACTGAGTTTTTAGTAAATTCATTATTTAATTGAACGTCTTGAGTAATTGTCCTTACTCCTGGTTACTGCACAGGATATTCAAAAGTTAACTCTGTCCTCACCCCACAGAGTGGGGTAGGACAACAGGCTCCACCATAAGAACCCTGAATTCACTGAACATTGAACCCAAGTTCTCTAATATGCATTTTACCAAGAGCAAATAAAACATCTGAATCACATGACCTGTTGTTTTCTTAACCCAGAACAAGTCAAGTTGTTGCCAATTAACCCTTTTCTCAACCAATTAAGTTAATATTTCATTTTCATTGATAACTTGGCAGACATACATAATTTTTTGTATCAGATTTGTTACATTTTCCTTCCCACTGAGTTCTGGGAAAACTTCCTTGGTTTACCCTCTTGCTATAAATTCTTTTATTGTTTTCTGTAGCTGCAGAGACCACAAAGCATTATTCACCCCTTCTCAGGTCTGTCCTTTATTCTTCTAACATCCTCCTCCGACTAGTTTGAGCCTCTGCTTACACTTGCAATAAGTTTTTCCATTTATCTTCCCTTTCTTTCTGGAGATCTCGCCTCATTTAATTTAGATCTCCTTTTATCTGAAGTTCACTGTTTCTAGCTTAGTATTCACTTTCCTCCATATGCTCAGAGGGGATTATAAGATTATAAAATGGTATAGTCCCTTAGCCAGCTACCTGACAAGACGTTGCAGGAAAAACTGCAATTTTCACGTGTTACAAGCTAAGGACCTGTATTGAGGCCAGGATATGTCCTACTGTCCTTTCAGAAGCAAAACAGGCAAGAAAGAATGTTTCCGTTGCACAAGGAAGCAGAAAGCAAGTAGGAGTCACTATCTACCCTCAGGGCCTAAAGCGGGTTGGAGAACTTCAGCTGCTTTTTCCTAACACCCCCACCCCTCAGCAGCCTCATACACAAATTGAGAGAGCACCAGGCAACAAAACCCAGACTGACATGACACTGAATGGGAGCACCTGAAAACCTTAACAGAGTTTTCAAAGGTGAGTTTGGCAGACTTTACGAGTCTGTGGCAGAGGCAGACTGTGTGTGCTGCTTTTAGAGCCAGCATTTTGAAGATAAACAGCTAAATAATAATTCCATGCAAGAATACGCTGCAAGAAATAAGCCTCTGGCATTGCCAAACATCCTTTCTGTATGCTTCCCAAAGCTTTCTTCCAAGTTACCCACAGAGAATCCCGCTGAAATAAAGACAATTGCAAGTATTCAAGTGTCCCAGATTTTTCTGTATAAAACCAACTAATACTAGCTCTTAAATTCTTAACAGACAGTTTACATGAATTAACATTTACTTGGCTGCAGTTACTGATGAAGTCTGTAGCCAGCTCAAGGTCTCATGAGTCATAGCTGACTGCACTGCCACAAAATCCTTCCTGCTATACAGCTCTCAAGGCTGAGGTATTCATGAAACAAGCTTCAGAGCAGTATCTGCTTGAAAAATACTGGTTCAAGTGCTTAAAGCAAATAATTCAGGAAGGTTTTAAGTGTTTTTATATGCTTCATAACCTTAAAGAGTACTCGGTGGGGGGGGGAGGCTAAACCAGTCTCTCTCACTACTCTAAATGGTATTTCTTCTTTGCTCTGCAGAGGAAAACCAGGGCAGTTCATAGCAGATCTGAATAAAGTCTGTACATTGCAACTAAGTGTGCTTGTGCTGCTATTCCCATTGCAGAACTAACTTATCTACGATGAAGTTATTTTAAAATTTTAAAAGTTTTTTTTTAATATTAAGAAAATACTGAGCAGGGCACTAGGACAAAACAAACAATACAGGCCTTCAGAAAACAAGAAACACCATTCTTTAGTTCTCTCTCAGGCAAGAACAGCACTAGCATAAATGTGACAGAGGCCGTGATCTTAGCTTCATCAGTTCACAGTTAGTTATCAACAAAACAATACCATATACTGCTATGAAGATAACTGCAGCTTACAATACATCAGTGTTATACACTGTAATAATATATACAAACCAAGGGAAGACATTTTACTCACCTAATTCAGCAGTACAAAACTATCCCTGAAGCTTTGACATACCATTTTTTGTGATGCCAGTAAGTAATTTTATAATACAATATTAAAAAAATTTTAGTGTAGCTGCACAATGATTTTGCTCACAGTTAAATGCACAAATCTGTTCAGCTGCTGAATATAATTCTTGATATTTCACTCTATTTTTAATTTCTAAATTCCAGTCATATTTAAGCCATATTCCATTAAACTTCTAATGTAAATTTTCCCATTCATCCTGCTAGAACAACAGATTATTATCTTTTCTGTAGACTGAGTTATCACAGCCATAAGATCTCATAAGAGAACTATATTCATAAAAGAGTAATTTTACAATGAAAGCAAATATTAAGTACTAGCTGTTTTATTTCCTCTAATAGAGCTATTGCAAAATTGTAAGAAATCATTGCTTTAGAAAAGACATTTTGTAAAGCAATGGATTTTGATTTACTTGGCTTTTTTCCCTTAAGAGAATTTTGTAAAACCTGTTTTACCAATTAATACTATGCTTAGTAAGAATTCTACCAGACAAGGGAGGTCTAAAAACATGATCTCTTGTGCCCTATTAAATACTAAGGAAATTTATTTAGTCAAGTCAGTGTATTTCTTTCTGGAGTCACTGCTCATTTTCAGCATACAGCCTGAACACTGCTCATCTAAATGATCTATTCCTTGTATACTCTCTTAACGTTATTGCCTCTGAACAAGCATCATCACTGTATTTTCCTTGAGAGATCTCTTCCTTCCCCAGTGTTTGAGTACATGCAGCAAAATCCTGCCTCTCCTTAGGAACAATCCTTGTCTCTTCTTTCTTTCAAACAAGTACATTAATCACAAGCTATATCTATGATGACTCTCTAGATTATTGTGGTGGGTATACCCTAGCTGGCTGCCAGACCCACACCCAGCCTCTCTATCACTCCCCTTCCTCAACTGTACAGGGGGGAGAAAATAATATTAAAAGCTGTGGGTCAAGATAAAGACAGGGAGATCACTTAATTGCCATAACAGGCAAAACAGACTCTATCTGATGAAAACTCTTTTAATTTATTGCCAATTAAAAACAGAGTTGAATGGTGAGAAACAAAGACAAAACTAAAAACACGGGTGCAGGGGGATGAGGGGTTGCAGTCAGTTTATAACACTTCAACTCTGCCACTCCTGCCTCAAATTTTTCCCCTGCTCCAGCATGACTCCTCTCCATGGCTGCAGTCCTTCAGAATACACCTGCTGCTGCAGTGTGGGGTCCTCCACAGGCTGCAGTGTGGATATCCACTCTGGCATGGTCCTATCCACAGGCTGCAGGGAAATGACTGCTGCGCAGTGCTTTCCTCCTCCAGGGGCTGCAGGGGATCTCTGCTCAGCGCATGGAGCTCCTGCTCTCACCGCAGGGCTGTTTCTCACACTTTTTTCCTCACTCCTCTTTCTCTCACACAGCTGCACAGCGTTCTTGCCCTTTCTTAACCATTTACCCCCAGGCACCACCACAGCAGCTGAGGGCTCAGCTTTGCCCTGCAGTGGGTCCACTGGAGCCAGCTGAAACTGGCTGTGTCCAGCGCACAGCAGCCCCAGCCTCACAGAGGCTGTTCTTGCCACATACACCCAATGCAATTATAAAAGTGCATAAAGATCCTTTTTTCTCTACAGGTCATTTTTGAAGACACTTTGGAAGCATAAGCATTAAAGTTACTTTTTTTTTTTCTTGTTAATATCATTAACTGTCCTAGATCTGTTAGGGTGGAACAACTTAGAGAAAGCATTAGAAAGCATTATACTTCATTGTTTATCACACATTTTATTTAAAATGTACTGAAAACCCAAGAGATGTGGCAAACTCTAATTCACTTAATTTGCAACATTTTTTTTTTTCCTGAAACAAAATCCAAGTAGATCTGATAGAGGGAACTAACATTTTAAGGGTTAACTAAACATATAATGGGTGCCTACTAACGAACTAACACTTTAAGGCTTAGCCACACAATAAATGCTTAGTTTAGAGCTTTATGTAAACTTATGTTAAGAAAAACAGAACCCCATCGAATGCCAAGATAAGAAGTTCTACTGCACCTAGCTGTAAACTTGAGGAGACAAGATAACGAAGATTTACAGCAAAAGGGGGTGCCAGTCTGGTTTCAATCGACTTGGCAGCTTGGGTCCCAGTCAATTCAACATAATGAGCCAAAGGTAAAAAGTTCACTGTGATGAAGCTGAAGGAGCCTTCATCCAAAGACCCCTCCTCAAGACCACCAGATGGCACTGCACAGGCGCAACAGGGAGGAGTCAAGGAGGAGACTATGGAAATGATTACCTGGGACTCATTTTAATCAGAAGCAGGGAAAGGTTATGAATATGTATAGGCATTCCTGGGGTCATTATGAATATGTAACACCTTACTGTATTTAAACACACCTCATATTGTTAGAAGGTGCGCATGAACGGTGGAACGATCCCCCTTGCGCCTGACGTTGAAATAAACATGCCTGCTTTATAACTTTGTGAGTTGTAAAGTTTTATGACTTTATAGGTTGTAAAGTTGTTTCCGCGTGTCAGATCCACAAACCTGAAGAATTAGGGACAGCCAAAATTCACAATACAAAGTTCTGGTTTCCCTTTCTGAATTCCAAAATCCAGACAAAACCTAACAGAAACATCAGACTAGGTTGTCTTGTCTTTTTCCTTGCTGTTATTCTTAAGCAATAAGAATCCATTTTTTTTTTAGTTACATCAACTGGCTGTATTTTTTACAGTATATAGGATAACATTATTGCAAACAAGTAAATGAGAACACTTCATGTCTACCAAAATAGTGATGATCTTTTTAGGTGGCAAAACATGGGACACCTAATCGTTCTAATATAAGAATGAACAAATAATAAAAAGAAAAACTTTGTTAGAATGGCACATTTGCACGTATAGAAAAATCTTACCAAGAAAATAGGATTAAAAATATAAAAGCCTGTTAAGTGTTTTTACATTCTTTGCTACTACCCAAATATTTCACTTCAGATCTTATGTTAGAATATTTGCCTTTCAAAATGTAACAAATACTGCTTTTTCTTTTAAACAATTATTATTTTGTCTTTTCAAACCTTGGTTAAAGTAGAAGTCCACTGTACCTGTGAAAACAGAAGCACACTAAGCAGAATTTAATATTAGCTTGCTAGCACACTACGCAAACTTTTAAATCAGCTTGGTTTAATCCACTGCAAAGAAGCCCTCTCATTGGAGAATTGCCTTTTTAAGTTTGGAACAAGCATATATTGTATGTGTTACTTTTGCAGTTAAACCACATTTAAAACTTGAAACCCACAGTTCTCAAGAATGAACCTGGTGAATCTGCACACCTGGCAGAGATTTTTTTTTATATCAGCACTCCTGCATCTTAACATAATTTTTAGCAATTTTTGTGTGGAATCAACTACCCTATAATATTACAGTACCTAATTTGTTAATTAATATTTTATCCAGTTATTTTCCTGTTAATAATGTAGAATTACTATGTAGTATCAAGTCATGCTGTATTGGTTTATATGCAAACACACCTCTGACACATGCTATTCCCAACTGCCCACTGAAAATCCAATGACCTGCAATAGCAAAATCTAGAATATAACGAATGTGCACTTGAAACAGCTAAACTTTGATCAAAGACATGGAATGGCACTGTATTATTAGAAGAAATGAGGACAAGACTGAAATAGTTGTAAACCAGCATGTTCACACAGCCACTGCCTATAGCGATTTACCATTGACTGTGGATATCCTATGTAAAAGCTCCAGGGATTAGTGAAGGGGTGTTAACAGATTTAGATACACACTGTGAGAAATGAGGATATAACCAATTTGCCTGTCCTGTTCGAACACAGTCTGAAGAACATTAAGCTTTATTAAAGTCATAACTTGTGTTTAGTGCAATCAGACTCCAGGACAGGAGATACTAGAAACAGAAGTGTGCATGTTGTCACCTTGGTGGGAATTAAACCAGAGAACTGTGTCCCCTGCAGAAAAATGCAAATGATGCTTCTCATGTATCCATTTGTAGCAAAATATTTGCAAGATCCACTGACATTATATATTAGCCATAGAAAAAAAATCAGAATTATACCACCTGGAAAAACATCAGCTTAGAATAAGAAATCACTGAGTTAAACTCATTAGGAATCCCATCATGCACAGGAAGAAGCTGAGTTATTAATCTGGCAGGAAGCAAAGCAACTTCATATCAATGCAGAGAATGCAGAAATACCATGTATCGCTTTTGTAGTTTTAATAGGACAAACACAGGAATAGAAATCACATACACTGCTGTACCCCTAAAGTCATTTCTGTATTTGATTAGCTGTCTTTTTGTTATATCTCATACTATGTACTACAGTATGCCATTGAAGATCCAAAAGATGTACAAACACCAACAGTCCAATACGGATTTCACAAGAAAACCATGAGGCAACACCCAGACAGGATATTCTATCCTAAGAGCAAAGACATGCTTTGCAGCAGTACTGTTGAGCAGTCAGAGACTACAGCACATACTGGACTCAGACTGAGTGACAGCAATGGAGAGTTCCCATCCTATGAAAGCAGGGGAGCTGCAGCTAGAAAAGAGGCCTGCCATACCCATGAAAGCAGCACACTAAGCAGACTTCAAGATTAGAATCACAGAACCATTTTGGTTGGAAAAGATCTTTAAGATCAAGTCCAACCATTAATTTTAACACTGTCAAGTCCACCTCTAAACCATGTCCCTAAGAACCTCATCTACAAATCTTCTAAACACCTCAAGTGTGGCGACGGAGAACGATGCACATGGAGACGGCAGACAGAGACGCAAACACAGGTAGAAGTCGTCTCAGCAGGGAGAGCAGAGCCAGACAGAGCTGAGCTGCCTTTAATTAACAGTTCTCAATTTATAGGTTTACAGATACGGGCCTGGACCAAGAGGTTAAATAGGATGTTTTTTTCAATAATTACTATTCCAAACAAACAACACTCATATTGTGACTGTTTTCAGCCATGTTCCCATGCATATCTTGTGGGCAGTGTTCTGACCCATTCATTCACACACCCAGGCCCAACATTTATACATCATATATACTGGAGGTGGTTTTCCGGCCCGAGATATCATTCTTACCGGTCTGGGCTATAACTCCTTACACTCATAAAAAACATACTTCTGTATAACCTGTCCAAGGCCCTTTATGGTTTGACTAATTGCTGTAAATTAATCATGTTAGTATTA
Organism: Columba livia; assembly: GCF_036013475.1. Classification (NCBI taxonomy): domain Eukaryota; kingdom Metazoa; phylum Chordata; class Aves; order Columbiformes; family Columbidae; genus Columba; species Columba livia. The sequence goes on along the minus strand of NC_088641.1, from coordinate 12,992,915 downwards.
TTTGTCCAGATGGTCATGTTAATATTGATCTTCCTTTATCATCCAAGTGGCTGGAACTGCATGTCCTATCGTTCCCACATCCAGGGATGGTGATTCCACCACTTCCCTGGGCAGCCTATTCCAATGCCTGACAAACCTTTCCACGAAGAATTTTTTCCTAATATCCAATCTAAATCTCCCCAGCACAACCTGAGGCCATTTCCTCTTGTCCTATCACTTGCTTCTTGGGAGAAGAGACTAACACCCACCTCACTAAAATCTCTTTTCAGGTAGTTGTAGAGAGCAATAAGGTCTCCCCTCAGCCTCCTTTTCTCCAGGCTAAACTCCAGCTACCTCAGCCTCTCCTCATAAGACCTGTGCTCCAGACCCTTCACAAGCTTTGCTGCCCTTCTCTGAACTCTCTCCAGCACCTCAATGTCCTTCTTGTAGTGAGGGGCCCAAAACCGAACACAGTATTCAAGGTTCAGCCTCACCAGTGCCGAGTACAGGGGGATGATCAATTCCCTAGTCCTGCTGGCCACACTATTCCTGATAGAAGCCAGGTGTATGGGGATATAGTGGAAGATTTGGCGAGATTAGTGAAATGTAAATACGCTCAAGTGACTTGCACCTGTCTGTAGAAAAAGCACATACATCACACTAATTGTTTTACTGACCTTGTGTGCTTGATGAGTAGAACCTCTGTGTTAGATAACATAGGCCTGTGAGAAACCCTAGGCACATTATCACTATGCCTGAGACTCCTGCTTTGTTGTGAGAAAGAGCGGGAGGCTGCGCCTGCCTGAAGCCTTGAAATACAGGAGAGCTCAGCAGGCCCAGTGATCTTCCAGCAGGGCTGAACTGACCAGCGCCTGCATCCCCACTGGTGTCACCTCTGCCTGGGAGTTTAGGTGTGGCTTCGGAGATCCCCAGGTAGAGAGATAACTAAAATAAAACTTGCTCTTTGCAATGCATTTGTGGCCCCTGGCTCTTCTTGCGATGTGCCTGCGTATGTGTACACATTTGGCATTAGTCAGCAGTCGCTAGAACCAGCCATGCTGTGGTTTGCAAAAACACAGGGGACAGGGGAGGCCTCGAGGGTGACTCCCCAAATTCCAGGATTGCCCAGTATGGAGCGCTGGGCTACCATGGCTGCTCCCCTGTCTGAATTCACTCCGCTGGAGGCATGGCCTCAGACTGATGATGGGGCAGTGATTACCCCCCAGGTAATTCAAGCAGCTATGCTAAAGTTTTCATGGAGACCAGCATCAACTTCTCGCAAATTAGCGGGGAGATCAGGATGGTTATTTGTTACCGGTCTTAGAGCTCCGGATCGTGACGTTACATTGCAGAGTAAAATAAGAGAATTGGAAAAGGAGGTCGACATTTTACAGGATGCAAAGGCGATCACACAAGAAGTAATTACTGTTCAAGCAGAGCGGTGCTATGAGCTGCAAGATGATGTAGATCGGTTGCTAGCAAATATTGCTAAGGAACAAAGGAAAAAATATGCAAAAAGTGAGTTTTTGTGTTCTCAGGTTTGTGCTCTTATCACAAAAACACTCTTGGAATCCCAAGGAATGGGATGGAAATATTTAGAGTGTATCCTCAGACTCCAATATTGAGTCTGAATTTGATCCTGACTTAAATGGCAAGGAGGTGGTGGGAGCACAACCCCCCATACAAATGATGCTGTAGCAGGAACAAGCACATGAGGGGGGGCAGATCGCACATACTCTCCAAAGGAGTTAACGGCATTTTCAGAGATCTCTCAGCAGAGAAGCCGGGAAGGAATTCTGGCACAGATTTTGCCAGCTTGGGATAGGGGAAGCTGTGTCTATCCATTTATTAGCAGATGAAAAAGATTTCATAAGCCCTATAGCCTATGATGACCGGATACAACAACAATATGCTCAGCTGCAAACTGTCAGAGGTCCGGACAGGCAAGATATTATTGCACCTACACTATATCAATGTTTGTGTGCAGCAGTTTTAACAGCATATGCTGAACCTGTTGAATCTGTGTTGTCCCGTGGAAATTGGTGCACAATGGAGCACAGTATTGATTTAGTGCAGCAGATGGGGGTGGTGTATGCATTGATTATGGGATCCGATTCGGACAGGGTAGCAGTGACAAGTGCTACAGGTAATGCAGGCACTCTAGCAAATGCCTTGAGGGGAATTGGGGCTGTAATTTCAGGACCCTCTGTTTGGGTGGTGGATAATGGAAATCCGGCAAAACTGAAAAGAGTTACAGCACAGGTGATGAGAACACTACTGTGGAATGATTTAGTACAAGCTGGTATCCCACAATCAGAAATAAGCGGGATCATACCATCACAAATTTTTTGTTGCTTGCAAAAGTTAATGCTTATGCAAAAAAGCCAACCAGCCCTAGCCCCCCCCGCCAACACTGCACCCACCCTCCACTCCACCTGCCACCTCAGTGCAAGACCAGTTTGCCTTTACCTGGCAACAAAAGCAATATACTTGCCGAGTACTGTCTCAGACATACAAACACAGTCCCTCTGTTTGCCACCAAATGATAGTAGCTGATATAGCACTATGGTCGGGTACTGTTACTGATTGCCATGATACTGATAATCTGTTGATTACAGCAGTGTCACAACAAGAAACTGAAGCAGCTGCTGAATTTTTGAAGGTGCATTTGCAGGACCAAGGCTGGGCAATTACTCTGATGAAAACACAGGGGCCTTGTGCTACTGTACTATTTTTAGAAATAGTTTGGCATAGGCAGCTTGGAGAAACACCAGATAAAGTACAGCACACAGGCCAGCAGTTTTCTGTACCAGCTGCAGTAGAACAATTACATGCCTTTTTAGGATTTTTAGAGCATTGGAGAATTTTCATCCCTACATCTTCTGTGGAGGAGGATTCCCCTTGTGAAGGGTTAAGAGCAGAGCACAATGAAGTTGATTCATTTGAGTCTCAAAACAGTAAGGAAGCAGATAATATGACCTCTGCTGAGCTGCATGCTCAAGCTCTAAATGTGCATCTAGCTTGTGGACATGGATCAGCTTATGCTGCACACACATGGGACATTGCTCACAATCAACCCCCTTTGCTATTATATACTTGTAAAACATGCTCACATCATTGGGCTGCTTGTACGCAGCTACATTTAAGGGCATGGGGAAAGGTAAAATGGGGTCAGTGGGCCTTGAATACCTGTCAGGTTGATTATATTGGCCCCCTACCCCCATCTAGGGGGTGGCAGTATGTATACACTTCTGTGGATGCAGTGTCAGCACTAACTACAGAGGAAATGAAATTATTTACACCAATGGATTGTGAAGTGGGACTGCAGCCTACTGATCTAGATGTAAAACTCCATATGACTCCAGAGAATGCTGTATGGTTTTGTACCCTGACTTCTCCTCTTATGTTATATCCTTTGCTAATATCAGATTCTCGAGTTCTTGTATTTCAGGTATCTTCAGTGAACACCTGTGTTTTATCTAGAGGAGACAGCACTGGAACAATGTTATTGGTGTCACAGACCCAACATCCAACTGAAGTCCAATCTGAAAAAGTGCAGGCCACGACTTTCCAGTCTGTCTGGCCAATTAACCCACAGCAGGTTGTTAAACCCAGAGTGATACCAGCTGAAGGAGCTGGAGCAGCAGCGTATGTATTACTGGAAGGTGACAACCCCCATAGCTGTGTTACAGAATTGTGCTATGCTAAGAGATTTTAACACTAATGTTTCTTATTGTTGTTTCTCTGAGTAGGTAGTAGCTGCAAATGCTGCTTTGATTTTGAAGTCATGTGTTGCTTCAACACAGATGATTCTCCACTACACCTCACAAGCCCAAATGAACAACTCTGGCTTTGTCAGCCCCAGCAGAAGCAAGTCAGGTGAGCGAGGGGGTGGAATGTATGGGGATATAGCGGAAGATTTGGTGAGGAGATTAGTTAAATGTAAATACACTCAAGTGACTTGCACCTGTCTGTAGAAAAAGCACATACATCACACTAATTGTTTTACTGACCTTGTGTGTTTGATGAGTAGAACCTCTGTGTTAGATAACACAGGCCTGTGAGAAACCCTAGGCACCTTATCACTGTGTCTGAGATTCCTGCTTTGTTGTGAGAAAGAGCGGGAGGCTGCGCCTGCCTGAAGCCTTGAAATACAGGAGAGCTCAGCAGGCCCAGTGATCTTTCAGCAGCGCTGAATTTACCAGCGCCTGCGTCCCCGCTGGTGTCACCTCTGCCTGGGAGCTTAGGTGACGCTTCGGAGATCCCCCTGTAGAGAGATAACTAAAATAAAACTTGCTCTTTGCAATACATTTGCGGCCTCTGGCTCTTCTTGCGATGTGCCTGCATATGTGTACACACCAGGATGCTCTTGGCCTTCTTGGCCACCTGGGCTCACTTCTGGCTCATATTCATTCAGCTGTTGACCAACACCCTGAGGTCTTTTTCTGTCAGGCAGCTTTCCAGCCACTCTTCCAGCACTTGGCCTTATCAAACCTCATACAATTGGCATCAGCCCATCAATCCAGCCTGTCCAGATCCCTCTGTATAGCCTTCCTACCCTCAAGCAGATCAACACTCTCACCCAAGTTGGTGTCATCTGCAAACTTACTGAGGGTGCACTCAATCCCCTCGTCCAGATCACTGATAATGACTGCTTTGAATCCAAACATTAGCAACTTAATACAGCACAACTGTGTATTTCTATAAATACAGTACTACCATTACTAACAATCTGTCACAAGCCTCATGCTAACTATGCAAGTCCCCAGTCCTGATCTGTAAGGCTCATTATGTAAGGAGCCACTGAAGGAGGAATGTTGTCTTGGCAACTGAGGATATCTGAGGCCTGACCCAGTAGGTGGGGACTGAGAGATATCCAGCTATCAGATCTCAAATGTAAACCAAAGTCTCTTTGCACTAATCTCAGAATGCAAACCGATTCCTGTGGTTAAAAGTTAAGCTAGGGGGAAGGTTAGCCAGAGAGCCAAGAAACCGTACCTTCAATGGAAATAAATAAATAGGGGGAGGGAGTTGTTAGAATTAGATTAGTGAGATAGGTAAAACTGAGGCAGGGCATTCAGGAAGCGTCGGGTAGTCTGTAAACCCTGAAGTACCCAACCAATGGGGAACAGAGGAGGGAATTTGCAGCCAGGATTTGGGGGGGGGGGGGAAATAAACAGCAGCTTCTGCCCTGTTCCTTGTGCCTACCTTTAGGTACAACTCCTGGTTTTGCAAAATCATTAATAAAATATGCTTTGCTGAGAGATCCTGCCTGATCATATCGGCAAGATGATAATTTCTTACATTTATCCATGTTAAGAAAACTGGCTCAGTGAACTACAGCTTGGTACAGGTGTCTCTTGTTATGACATACAATTTAAGCATGAGATAACAAAGGCCTTGAAAAACATGGACATAGGCTAAAAGCAGAAGTCCCAGAACCATAAACAACTCATTGTCAATTACTGGTCAGTGAAAAAGTGCAGCCTCCAGACCTGGGAAGACTGCTTTTGTTCTAAACAGCAGTAACTAACACAAGGGACAGGGGAAAGTAACACTCCCATGCCCCCCACCCATCACACAGCATGTAGTCCAGGAGCAAGAACCAGGGATTAAAAAAAAAAAAATTCACTTAGAAACTCAATCGTTTTATAAAATATGGTTATAAAAGATCCCAAACTGGAGCAGGGTTGGCAGAAGATGCCTACTTCAAGTCTGTCTCTGTCCTGTTGTCTGTGTCCCATTCCCCCTCCCTCCATTAAAGAGCTCTTCAGTCAGGTCACCTTGGCCTCAGCAATTAACACCATCAAAAATAAAGATATCAAGCTAGCTATACGGCACTGGCTCCACAGTACTGCATACTTGCAGCTAGTTTAGGATATAAGTGTTAAAGACTGACAGCTTTAAATATGTGACGATAATGGTTAATGTGGTTAACTAATGTATAGTGATAATTAACAACATCTAAGAGTTAATTATATGCTTTCATTCTGAAGTGTAAAACTGACCTGACATCAGCCTAAACTCTCTCATCACAGGAAGGCTTTAAACTAGGTTTGAAGGGGGAAGGGATTGAAACTGGACTCTCCAAATATCAGCCTAAGGATGGAAAGCCTGAATTAAGAGTGAAATCAGCAGCCCACTTGAAGTGCATGTACACTAATGCACGCAGTATGGGCAACAAACAAGAGGAGCTGGAAGCCATCGTGCAGCAGGAAAGCTATGACATAGTTGCCATCACAGAAACATGGTGGGATGACTCATATGACTGGAGTGCTGCTATGTGTGGCTACAAGCTCTTCAGAAAAGACAGGCAGGGTAGGAGAGGTGGAGGGGTGGCTTTATATGTTAGAGAGTCTCTTGACTCTGTTAAACTTGAGGTCAGCAGTGACAAGGTTGAGTGCCTGTGGACCAGAATCAGGGGGAAGTTCAACAAGGCTGACATCCTCGTGGGTGTCTGTTATAGACCGCCCAACCAGGATGATGAAGGAGATTAATTATTCTACAAGCAGCTGGCAGATGTCTCAAAATCGACAGCCCTTGTTCTTGTGGGTGACTTTAACCTGCCGGATATCTGCTGGGAGCTCAATACTGCACAGAAGAGGCAGTCTAGGAAGTTCCTAGAGTGTATAGAGGACAATTTCCTTCATCAGCTGGTAAATGAGCCTACCAGGGGTAAGGTCCCGCTAGACCTACTGTTTACAAACAGAGAAGGGCTGGTGGGAGATGTAGTGGTTGGAGGCCGCCTGGGGCATAGCAACCATGAAATAATAGAATTTTCAATACTCAGAGATGCAAAGAGAGCCATTAATAAAACCTCTACACTGGACTTCCGGAGGGCAGATTTTTGCCTATTCAGAAGTCTACTTCAGAGCATACCCTGAGAAACAATGCTTAAAAACAAGGGGGCCCAGGAGGGTTGGACGTGCTTCAAGCAGGAGGTTTTGAGTGCACAGGAACAGGCTATACAAGTGTGCCAAAAGGCTAGCTGGTGGGGAAGACAACCGGCTTGGCTAAACAGGGAGATTCTGAAGGAAATGAGAAATAAAAAGAGAGTTTACCGACTGTGGAAAAAAAGGGCTGGCTACTTATGAAGAATTTATGAAAACAGCTAGATCATGCAGAAAAAAAATAATCAGGGAAACAAAAGTGCAATTTGAAGTTAATTTGGCCAATTCTGTCAGGGATAATAAAAAGTCATTCTTTAAATACATTAATAACAAAAGGGGGGGGGGCAAGGAAAACCTCCATTCTCTGTTGGACTTTGAGGGAAATATAGTTAACAAAGATGAGGAGAAAGCTGAGGTACTTAATACCTACTTTGCCTCAGACAGGTGGCCCTCAGGACAACTGGCCTCTGGAGGTGGTTGACAGAGACAGGAAGCCAAATAGCCCCCTTGTATTCCAGGAGGAAATAGTTGGTGACTTACTGAGCAATCTGGATCCTCACAAGTCTATGGGACCAGACGGGATCCATCCTAGGGTGATGAGGGAGCTAGCAGAAGAGCTCGCCAAGCCGCTCTCCATCATCTTCCAACAGTCCTGGCTCACTTGGGAGGTCCCATACAATTAGAAATTGGCGAATGTTACCCCAATCCACCAAAAGGGCTGCAGAGCTGACCCTGGCAACTACAGGCCTGTCAGCCTGACCTCGGTGCCTGGCAGGGTTATGGAGCAGATCATCCTGAATGCAATCACACAGCACCTTCAGGATGGACAAGGGATCAGACCCAGCCAGCATGGGTTTAGGAGGGGCAGGTCCTGTCTGACCAACCTGATCTCCTTTTATGATCAGGTGACCAACCTGGTGGATGAGGGGAAAGCTGTAGATGTGGTCTACCTAGACTTCAGCAAAGCCTTTGACACTGTCTCCCATAATATACTCCTGCAAAAGCTGGTAGCCCATGGCTTGGACAAGTGTACTCTCTGCTGGGTTAAGAACTGGCTGGAGGGCCAGGCCCAGAGAGTGCTGGTGAATGGGGCTGCATCTAGCTGGCGGCCAGTCACTAGTGGTGTCCCCCAGGGGTCAGTGTTGGGTCCAGTCCCGTTTAACATCTTTCTTGATGATTTAGATGAGGGGATTGAGACCATCATCAGCAAATTTGCTGATGACACCAAGTTGGGAGGGAGTGTCGACCTGCTGGAAGGCAGGAGGGCTCTGCAGAGGGATCTGGATAGACTGGAAAAATGGGCTGATTCCAATGGGATGAAGTTCAACAAGGCCAAGTGCCGGGTGCTGCACTTTGGTCACAACAACCCCCTGCAGCGCTACAGGCTGGGCGCAGAGTGGCTGGAGAGCAGTCAGACAAAAAGGGACCTGGGGGTACTAATTGACAGGAAGCTCAACATGAGCCAATAGTGTGCCCAGGTGGCCAAGAAGGCCAATGGTATCCTGTCCCGTATCAAAAAGAGCATGGTCAGCAGGACAAGGGAAGTGATCCTTCCCCGTGCTCTGCATTGGTGAGGCCACACCTGGAGTATTGTGTTCAGTTCTGGCCCCTCAGTTCAGGAAAGATATTGAGGTGCTGGAGCGGGTCCAGAGAAGAGCAACAAGACTGGTGAAGGGACTTGAACAGAAGACCTATGGGGAGAGGCTGAGGGAGCTGGGGTTGTTTAGTCTGGAGAAGAGGAGGCTTAGAGGTGACCTCATCACTCTCTATAACTACCTGAAGGGAAGTTCTAGCCAGGTGGGGATTGGTCTCTTCTCCCAGGCAGTTAGCAATAGGACAAGGGGGCATGGGCTTAAACTCTGCCAGGGGAAATTTAGGCTGGATATTAGAAAGCAATTATTTGCAGAGATAGTGTTCAGGCATTGGAATGGCTGCCCAGGGAGGTGGTGGACTCACCGTCCCTGAAGGTTTCTAACCTGAGATTGGACATGGCACTTAGTGCCATGATCTAGTAAATGGATTGGAGTTGGACCAAGGGTTGGACTTGATGATCTCTGAGGTCTTTTCCAACCCAGTCAATTTTGTGTGATTCTGTGTGACATGCCAAACAGACTAGAAGTGGCTAAAGCCTGCCAGAAGATTTGATCTAAACAACACCGATTAGAATTCATGAGGAACATGGCAAAAGGAGCAAGTGCAGTTTATGTCTTGAGAAGGAGGCAAAAAGATAAACTCTGAGAAGCAGAAACAACACTGAAGAAATCATCTGTGAAGAGCTACTGCGTGTATGAACAGAAGCAAAAGGCTGATGAGTTAACAACTTCAGGCGGCAGCAAAACAGGAGATGGCCCACTACAGCTGCATATAAAAGAGTATTCTGACCCCTTTACTTAGCATTCCAGGAATGCATATCAGAAAGTGAGGTCTGGTATTACACAAATATTCAGTACAGATGTTTAAAGTGTCATTAATAGCTATCACAAAAGAGATCAGATAATCAACAACAGGTTGCTTGTTGAGCAACAGTACAACCCCAGAGGGGAGTGACATATAAACAAACTGCATCCACTAACAATAAATCAATATTAGGAAGATTCATAGAAATTCAGATTGAGCAAGAATAAGGATTGCAAATATCACAGAAAAATCTGCTGAGGGATATAACCATAGCTTTAACATCATGTGCAAACACTGAAATTATTTGAGGCTTGGTATAGCATCTGTGAGAAATGTTCCACGGTACAAAAATGCTCATATATCCCATGGGTACGAATTATGATCCTGAAGTAGATGTCAAATCATGAACACTGTTAGAAGTTATTTTTTTTTTTTTTTTATTACAAGTCAAGTGGGGGAATAATATTCTAATTGATAATAAAAAGTTGACAACTCATGACTAATTGTTAGAAATTATGATGACATTAACAAGGAATATACTGAAGATAATGAGTAACAGAATATCTATAACAAGGAGTAGAAGGTCAAAAGGATTTAAAGCAATGGACATTTATCCTTGAATATCAGCATTCTTACCTAAACTAACTTGGTAAGCCATCAAAGTTTCACTAACTGGTGTCCTGAAAGTGAACTAGCTAATTATAATATGAAAACCACACCTCTACTCTGGAAGTCACCCACTGAACATACACAATCAACTGTATATTTAAATGAAAGCAAGAAGACTCTTAGCCAACTAACACATAGATAGGAATGAATATGCATTAGAAAGGAGAGGTTCAATACAGACCAGTGTATAAATAACACAAGTCTTAGAAACTGAGGTGTGCTAGCTTTGTGCATTTACCACCTAGCACACCTTTCTGTGCAGAACTGTAATTAAACAAATATCTTGACTCTCTGTGTGGATTGGTCATTGCACCCCAGGTAAAGAATTAATCTTCAGGACAACATTTTGGTGACTCAGGGACAACCTTAGAGCCTTGCCTGGATCATCTTGTTGTTCCTGACAGAGTAGAAGCAGACTGAGTAGGACTCCAGCACACACCAACCTGTTGATTGGGGACTTCTCCAGCTCCTCTCCATTGTTGGGTAATAAGAGACTTAAAGGTGTGATGCCACTAAACATATTTGTGCGGGGAACAAGATCACAGAATTGGTAAGTAAACATTATTGTTATTTTTCCCAGAAAGGTCTGCAGTAGTATGCTTTTAAGGGTCAACAGTCTCAACATGTAGATGCATGATAAGGGAAGGGGTCCCTTATCATTGCTGACAGGGTCAGAGCTGAGCATATGAAACCTTGAGTTAAAAGGTTCTTTTTAAGAAAAAATTTCAATAGGGGTGTGACTACTTCCAAGGAGGTTTCCCCATGCTCCCCTTCAGGATGCATCTGGACTAAGTACAGAAGGGATCCCCTAACTGAAGTAGAACTACAATGATAATGTAAGCAATGGTGGCCAATGTATGAGTTGGAAAGCAGGGAAAGATAGCCAGAGAATGAGACCTTAAATTACAATATTATATTACAGTTAATGTAATTTTCTAGAAGATTGGCTAAGTGGGATAAGGTATAGTACGTGGATTTGTTGTTTTACTTTGAGAAATGACTATGAGACACAAAAAAAAAAAATGTAAATTGCTGACCGTGGATAATAATAAGGTATTTGTGGTGGGGGAAGAGACTCAGAAAGGAAAAGACAAGAATGGCTGTTGTGAGAATTGTAAGAAAGGAAAGAGCTGCATAGCTGAATCAGAAGAGCCAGAGGATGTGCAGTTACTGGTACCTACAGCTCCTCCCAAAAAAAAAAATCTAAGTCCACCTCCTTATAGGGAAAATAAGAGTGGAGGCAGTGAAAATTTCAGTCTGATATCAGGCAGAAGTAGGGGACAATGTCCTGTGATACAAGCTCAGACAAACTGTAGGGACAGAAGGATCAGCCAGGTTTTGTACGTGTACCTTTTATTACTTCCGATTTACTCAATTGGAAGCAAATTGGTAAGGACTTATAACTCAAGCAGGATGTCCCAACGACTGGATTAATTGGGGGGATATGCAGGCTTTGTTGAACACTCTGCTAACCCTTGATGAAAAGGCAACGGTTTGAAAAGGCTAGGGAAGAAGGAATTAAAAGGAATAGAATCATAGAATGCCCAGAGCTGGAAGGGACCCACAAGGATCATCGAGTCCAATTCCTGTCCCTGCATATGACAGCCCCACAGTTCACACCATACGTCTGAGGGCATTATCTACTCTCTTCTTGAATACTGCCAGGCTTAGGGCCATGACTACCTCCCTAGGGAGCCTGTTCCAGTGCTCCAACACCCTCTGGGTGAAGAACCTTTTCCTAATGTCCAACCTAAACCTTCCTTGGCACATCTTCCTGCCATTCCCTCAGGTTCTGTCACTGGTCACCAGAGAAAAGAGATCAGCACCTGCTTCTCCTCCTTCCCTAGTGAGGAAGCTGTACACGACGATGAGATCTCCCCACAGTCTCCTCCAGGCTGAACAAACCAAGTGACTTCAGCCACTCCTCATATGGCTTTCCCTCTAAACGCTTCACCAACTTCGTGGCCCTCTTCAAGACACTCTCCAGTAGCTTTACACCCTTTTAATACTGTGGCACCCAGAACTGCACACAGTACTCCAGGTGAGGTCATCCCAGTACAGAGTATCACAGTATCACAGTATTTTTGGGATTGGAAGGGACCTCAAAAGATCATCTAGTCCAATCCCCCTGCTGGAGCAGGAAAGCCTAGGTGAGGTTGCACAGGAACATGTCCAGGTGGGTCTTGAATGTCTCCAGAGAAGGAGACTCCACAAACCCCCTGGGCAGCCTGTTCCAGTGCTCTGTCACCCTCACTGAGAAGAAGTTTTTTCTCCAATTTAAGCGGAACCTCTTGTGTTCCAGCTTGATCCCATTACCCCTTGTCCTATCATTGTTTGCCACCGAGAAGAGCCTGGCTCCATCCTCATGGCACTCACTCTTTATATATTTATAAACATTAATGAGGTCCCCCCTTAGTCTCCTCTTCTCCAAACTAAAGAGACCCAGCTCCCTCAGCCTTTCTTCATAAGGGAGGTGCTCCACTCCCTTAATCATCTTCGTTGCCCTACGCTGAACCCTCTCCAGCAGTTCCCTGTCCTTCTGGAACTGAGGGGCCCAGAACTGGACACAATATTCCAGATGGGGTCTCACCAGGGCGGAGTAGAGGGGAAGGAGGACCTCTCTCGACCTACTAACCACCCCCCTTCTAATACACCCCAGGATGCCATTGGCCTTCCTGGCCACAAGGGCACAGTGCTGGCTCATGGTCATCCTGTTGTCCACCAGGACCACCAGGTCCCTTTCCCTTACACTGCTCTCTAATATGTAATTTCCCAACCTATACTGGAACCTGGGGTTGTTCCTGCCCAGATGCAGGACTCTACACTTTCCCTTGTTAAATTTCATTAGGTTATTCCCCGCCCAACTCTCCAGCCTGTCCAGGTCCCGCTGGATGGCAGCACAGCCTTCTGGCGTGTCAGCCACCCCTCCCAGCTTAGTGTCATCAGCAAACTTGCTGATAGTACACTCTATTCCCTCGTCTAAATCGTTATTGAATATATTGAATAATATTGGCCCCAATACTGACCCCTGAGGCACTCCACTAGATACTGGCCTCCAACTAGACTCCGCACCATTGACTACCACTCTCTGGCTTCTCTCCTTAAGCCAGTTTGCAGCCCACCTCACTACTCTATTGTCTAGACCACACCTCCTCAACTTAGCTGTGAGGATGCTGTGGGAGACTGTGTCAAAGGCTTTACTGAAGTCAAGGTAGACCACATCCACCGCTCTGCCATCATCCATCCACCTTGTTACATTCTCATAAAAGGCTATGAGGTTGGTCAAGCATGACTTACCCTTGGTAAAGCCATGCTGACTGCCCCTAATAACCCTCTTATCCTTGATATGCCTGGAGATGGCACCAAGGACAAGCTGTTCCATTACTTTCCCAGGGACAGAGGTGAGGCTGACTGGTCTATAATTACCCGGGTCCTCCTTCTTGCCCTTTTTGAAGACTGGAGTGACATTTGCTTTCCTCCAATCCTCAGGCACCTCCCCCGTTTCCCAAGATTTGGCAAAGACGATGGAGAGCGGTCCAGCAATGACCTCAGCCAGCTCCCTCAGCACCCGCGGATGCATCCCATCTGGACCCATGGATTTATGGATGTCCAGACTATTTAATTGCTCCCTAACCCAGTCCTCATCAACTAAAGCAAACTCCTCCATTGACCTGGCTTCATCCGGGGTCTCAGGGGTACAGGGCTCCCCAGGACAGCCTCCGGCAGAGTAGACAAAGAAGGCATTCCGTAATTCTGCCTTCTCTGTATCTTCTGCCACCAGGGCACCCACCCCATTCATCAGGGGGCCTACATTGCAACTCCACCACCACGCCTGGCTGGCCTGTCTTTCCTGAAAAGGGCATAGCCATCCATGACCACATTCCAGTCATGTGAACTGTCCCACCATGTTTCCGTAATTGCCACCAGATCATAATCTCCCGACCAAACACAGGATTCTAACTCCTCCTGCTTATTCCCCATGCTGCGCGCATTGGTGTACAGTAGGGTGAGACAATCACCTCCCTCGACTGTCTGGCAATGCTGTGCTTGATGCACCCCAGGACATGGTTGGCCATTGTGGAATAATTACTGAAAGGGCAAATTATTGAAACTAATTATCAATTATACACTTATTGAGAATAAAGCTATATCCTCATCTTCAGCATATAAGACAGCTGTGCAGCAAGGAAGAAATATGCTCTGTATGATTGCACCCCACACACATCTGGCCTGTATTCTTAATTGGTAGTGACTGAGGAAGCTCAGTGTAGTATCAATTAAGAAGATACAGGGGGCAGAGTGATATGAAGGTAGCATGGCTGGGCCCTGTTGACAAGGCACAGGTACAAGAATGAGATTGTATAGCTGCTGTCAATTAAAAGGGATAAATGTTAAATTACATCCAAAATGCTAGTTACTGAGCCAGAAATTTGTCTGATGGAGGAACTTTGCTCATTATAATACCAAAACACACCTCCATCACAAAGGATACCAGCCTCCAGCCTACTTTCAAGTATGCATACTAAGGTTTTTACCTTAAAAATCAAAGCAAGGATTTCTAAACCAATCAATAACAAAGGTGTATATGACTCCAGTCACTCAAGCTCCACCTAAACTTAGAAAATAGTATAAAATACCCTAACAATAGAGGAAGGGTGGAGGGAAGACATCATCACTGAGAAGTCAAGGGAACAGCATAACAGGACTTTCTGGGACCAGTTGATGGGCTGAGCCTATCTTCCCTGCCCTCAGGAGGACACTCTTGGGTGACATACGTGCACTTAGTTATACCAAGTTTTCCCAAGGACACTTAGACTTCAAGCTTTTATTTGTAAACAAATTAATAGTGCTATATAGTCATCTTAGAATTTATATATGTATGGTACCAATACTTATTTCTTGCAACTAACATCTTATTGCAACTGAAGTGTATTTTCGCAACTAAAGTGTGTTTTTGCAGACAGTATATTTAACAACAGCATCTAAAAGAACTTGCACCTGTTGCTTTAATAAATCTCATTTATTTGTGGATCTAGTAATGAGAATTTCTCATTGAATATGCCCAGACCTACAGTATATATTATACTATTCATGAATCTGTGCAGCACATAGATTACATTATATGATTCACAAATCTTGTCCAGGAGGATATTGTGAGAGACAGTATCAAAGGCTTTACTGAAATCCAAAAAGATCCCATCGACAGGCTTCCCTCGGTCAACTAGGTGGGTAACCTTGTTGTAGAAAGAAATTAAGTTTGTTAAGCAGAACTTTCCTGTCATGAATCTGTGCTGACTGGAACCAATGAATGTGTCGTCATTCAGATGTTTTTCAGCTCACACATTTGGCATGGCTGGCAGTTGCTAGAAACAGCCATGCCATGGTTTGCAAAAAAGTCGGGGACTGGGAAGGCCGTGACAGTGACTCCCTGTGTTCTGGGATGGCCCAGTATGGAGCACTGGACTCCCGTGGCTGCTTTCCTGGTTAAACTGGCTCCACCAGAGGCATGGCCTGAGATGAATGAGGGGGCGGTGATTACTGCACAGGCAATTAAAATGGCTATGCGCATGTTTGATACCTAAAAACAAAAATTAGTAATAAAATAAGTTAATAAGAATAAGGGTCATAAATTTCAGACACTAAGTTGATAAGAATAAGGTTCACAGATGTTAGGTGTTAAGCCCTTATTAGGTGTTAAGTCACAAGAATGGTATTTGCTAAGATAAGCAAAAGAAGGTTAGGAGACAATGAGCTTGCTCCTGAGAACACAAGGTGGCAAGGCCAGTGCAAGACTGGTTCAGACTGCTTTTGCAGTTACAAGCCAAGTAACTGTGTGGATGTAACCTTTGGCTGAAACTATTTCAGTGCCCCTCGCTAGGTGGAACTAACTTGCGAATGAGCCTGGCACACAAAGGAATGCTGCTTCCAAAATCTTAAACTCTGGTTTTGGAAGTTTCTTCAATTTGCTGATGCTACAGTATCATGTTGCCATGGAATATGGCATCGGATTCTTCTTGCAAGTTAGCGGGGAGATTGGGATGGTTATTCATTACCGGTCTTAGAGCTCTTCACTGTAATTACTGTTCAAGCAGAGTGGTACTATGAGCTGCAAGACAATATAGAACAGCTAGTAGCACGTATCACTAATAAACAAAGGGATAAATATGGAAAAAGTATTTTTTTGACTTCTTGGGTTCATGCTCTAACCACAAAATGATCTTGGAATCCCAAGAAACAGGATGGAAATCTGTGGAGTGAATCCTCCGACTCCAATATTGAGTTTGA
Organism: Columba livia; assembly: GCF_036013475.1. Taxonomy (NCBI): domain Eukaryota; kingdom Metazoa; phylum Chordata; class Aves; order Columbiformes; family Columbidae; genus Columba; species Columba livia. The sequence continues at coordinate 12,976,695 of NC_088641.1, read as the reverse complement.
ATTTGATTCTGCCTTAAATGGCAGGGAGCTGGTGAGAGCACAACCCCCCACACAAATAATGTGGCAGCAGGAACAAGCAGATGGGGGGTGAGGGGGGGGAAGAACACAGGTACTTATGCTCCAAAAGAGTTAAGGGAATTTTTAGAGATTCCCATGAGAAAAGCAGGGAAGGCATACCAGCATGGGTTTTGTGAGCTTGGGATAATGGAGATGCATCAATCCCTTTTTTAGCAGATGGAAACGATTAAGCCCTATAGCAAATGATGATCAGATATGAGGATATGCTCAGCTGAAAAAAGTCAGATATCCTGATGGGCAAGATATTATTGCAGCTACCCTATATCAATGCTTGTGTGCAGCAGTTTTAACAGCATATACCGAATCTGTTGAATCTGTGTTGCCCCTTGGAAAATGGTGTACAGTGAAGGAGGGTATCAATTTAGTGCAGCAGACGGGTGGCATCTGCATCGATTATGGGATCCAATCTGGACAGGGTAGCAGTGACAAGAAGTATTAAAATGTGACTTGTGAGAGGAGCGCCTGCGTCACTAAAACCCATAATTCTGTCAGTAGTGAAAAATACTATGGGTAAATGCAGGCCCTCTAGCAAATGCCTTGAGGGGAATTGGGGCTGTAATTTCCGGACTCTCTATTTGGGTGGTCAATAAAGGAATGCCAGCAAAACCGAAAGGAATTACAGCATGGGTGATGAGAATATAAATGCAGAATGATTTAGTACAAGCTGGTATCCTGCAATTAGAAATAGGTGGGATCATACCATCAGAAATGTTTTGCCGTTTGCAAAAGTTAATGCTTATGCAAAAAAGCCAACCAGCCCTAGCCGCCCTGTCAACAATGCACCCACCCACCACCTCAGTGCAAGACCAGTTTGCCTTTACCTGGCAACAAAAGCAATATACTTGCCGAGTATTGTCTCAGAGATACAAACACAGTCCCTCTGTTTGCCACCAAATAATAAGAACTAATATAGCACAGAATCACAGAATATTAGGGACCGGAAAGGACCTCAAAAGATCATCCAGTCCAATCTCCCTGCTGGAGCAGGAACACCTAGATGAGGTTACACAGGAATGTGTCCAGCGGGTTTTGAATGTCTCCAGAGAAGGAGACTCCACAATCTCTCTGGGTAACCTGTTCCAGTGTTCTGTTACCCTCACTGAGAAGAAGTTTCTTCTCAAATTTAAGTGGAACCTCTTGTGTTCCAGTTTGAACCCATTACCCCTTGTCCTACTGTTGGTTGTCAAGAAGAGCCTGGCTCCATCCTCCTGACACTCACCCTTTACACATTTATAAACATTAATGAGGTCACCCCTCAGTCTCCTCTTCTCCAAGCTAAAGAGACCCAGCTCCCTCAGCCTTTCCTCATAAGGGAAATGCTCCACTCCCTTCAGCATCTTTGTTGCCCTACACTGGACTCTCTCCAGCAGCTCCCTGTCCTTCTGGAACTGAGGGGCCCAGAACTGGACACAATATTCCAGATGGGGTCTCACCAGGGTGGAGTAGAGGGGAAGGAGAACATCTCTGGACCTACTAACCACCCCCCTTGTAATACACCCCAGGATGCCATTGGTCTTCCTGGCCACAAGGGCACAGTGCTGACTCATGGTCATCCTGTTGTCCACCAGGACCCCCAGGTCCCTTTCCCCTACGCTGCTCTCTGATAGGTCATTCCCCAACTTATACTGGAACCTGGGGTTGTTCCTACCCAGATGCAACACTCTACAATTGCCCTTGTTATATTTCATTAAATTTTTCCCCACCCATCTCTCCAGCCTGTCCAGGTCTCTGGATGGCAGCACAGCCTTTTGGCATGTCAGCCACTCCTCCCAGCTTGGTGCCATCAGCAAACCTGCTGACAGTGCACTCTATTCCCTCATCCAAATAATTGATGAATATATTGAATAATACCAGCCCCAGTACCGACCCTTGAGGCACTCCACTAGATACAGGACTCCACTGTGGTTGGGTACTGTTACTGCCAATATATTGATGATCTGTTCATTATGATAGTGTCACAACAAGAAACTGAAGCAGCTGCTGAATTTTTGAGGGTGCATTTACAGGACCAAGACTGGGCAATTAATCTGACTAAAATGCAGGGCCCTAGTGCTACTGTACTATTTTTATGAATAATCTGGCATGGATAGCTTAGAGAAAGACCAGATAATGTACAGCACACAGGCCAGCAGTTTTCTGTACCAGCTGCAGTAGAACAATTACATGCCTTTTTAGGATTTTTAAGGCACTGGAGAATTTTTATCCCTACATCTTCTGTGGAAGAGTCTTCCTCTTGTGAAGAGTTAACAGAAGAGCACAATAAAGTTGATTGACTTGAGTCACAAAACAGTAGGGAAGTAGATAACATGACCTCTGCCGAGCTGCATGCTAAAGCTCTAAATGGGCATATAGCTTGTCAATGTGGATCAGCTTATACTGCACACACATGGGACATTGCTCACAAACAAACCCCCTTGCTATTATATACTCGTAAAACACGCACACATCATTGTGCTACTTGTACACAGCTACATTTAAGGACATTATGGAGGCCGCGGGGAAAGGTAAAACTGGGTCAGTGGGCCCTAAATACCTGTCAGGTTGATTATATCAGCCCCCTACCCCCATCTAGGGGGTAGCAATAAGCATACACTGCTGTGGATACAATATCAGGACTAACTACAGGGGAAATGGAATTATTTGCACCAATGGATTGTGAAGTGGGACTGCAGCCTATTGATCTAGATGTAAAAATCCATATGACTCCAGAGAATGCTGTATGGTTTTGTACCCTGACTTCTCCTCTTATGTTATGTCTTTTACTAATATCAGATTCTTGAGTTCTTGTATTTCAGGTATCTTCAGTGAACACCTGTGTTTTATCTAGAGGAGACAGCACTGGAACAACATTATTGGTATCACAGAGCCAACATCTAATTCAAGTCCAATCTGAAAAAGTACAGCCCACGACTTTCCAGTCTGTGTGGGCAATTTACCCACACCAGGTCTTTAAACCCAGAGTAATACTAGCTGAAGAAGCAGGAGCAACAGCATATGGATTACTTGAAGGCAACAACACTCCTGTTGATGAACTTAGATTTGTCCTGGTAAACTTAGATTTTTTTCAGCCTCTACTGTACCCAAATCATTTGCCTTTAATGTTTAGGAAAAATTAACAGCTGTATATCTCTTAATGTATTTCATTAGCATGACAACCTCCATAGCTATATTACAGATTCATACCATGCGAAGGGATTTTGACATTAATGTTTCTCGTTGTTTTCTCTGAGTAGGTAGTGGCTGCAAATCCTGCTTTGATTTTGAAGGCAGATGTTGCTTCAACATAGATGATGTACTAGCCAGCATGGAAGACGATATTTTACATCTTTGGGAGTAATGCAGCAAGTGAAACAATCTACTGATAATGCCTGGCTGAATTACTAATTTAATTCCTTGGCAAGATGAATGGGACACCTGATTTAAAGCATTATTGTAGAAACATGTTTCTTTCTTTTCCTGAATGTGTTTATTGTGTGCCCCTGTAAATTGTTCTGTGCTACACCTCACAAGCCCAAAAGAACAATTCCAGCTCTACCAGCCTCAGCAGAAACAGTCTCTTGAGCCAGGGGGTGGAATATATGGGAATAGCACAAGAATGGTGAGGAAGAGAATTGTAAATACGCTCAATTGTCTGCAGCTGGGGTGTAGAAAAACACATAAATCACAAGTAGAACCTCTGAGTTTAGATAACAGGCCTCTGAAAAGAGTCATAGAGGCACCTTATCATACATTCTTGAGATTCCTGCAGACAAAGACCAAAGCAGTGTGGTGAACTGCACCTGTGTGAATCCCTATACATAGGCTGAAATTAGCAGGCTCATTGATCTTTAAGCAGGACTGAATTCTGCAGCACGTCTCTACTCATGTCACCTCTGCCCAGGAGCTTAAGTGCTGTTTTGTAGATCCCCCAGATTTGCTCTTTGCAATTGCATTCATGGCCTCTGATTGCTCTTGTGACCTGCCTGCATTGGCTCACACAGTTGTGTGACAAATAAATGAATTATTATGGATATAAAGTAATCTGTCAATATAGAATACCTATAATTTCACAGAGGTGAACACGGGAAATCATTTTTACACCAAGTTAACAGAACAACATACTGGGCAAGTGATGAAGCAACCACCTCTTCCACCACTCAATATTCTCCTTTGTGAGGAACCACATGGACATATACTCACATTTGAACATTTATGAAATGGCAGGACTGTGATGTTCTATTCGTCTTCCTACCATGCGTCCATCTAAGATGTTCTACTTTTCAGTACCCCACCATGGTAGAAGCACCGAGAAAGTCAAGTACCCCAAAAGCATGACCTGATTGGGTAGTACACAGGATCAAAATATCTGACTACTATACCCTTGGCATGAAAATGACCCTGTTTCTCAAAAATTTCCTTGCCCTGTATGTTACACTCAAAAGACATCAACTTGTTGTAGAAAATTTGACATGGCATTTACATGTCCTTAACAAATGGACAAGAACTGCTTTTGGAGAATTAAATTTTACAACTACAACAAACATCCAAAATGACTTTGCAAAACTTTGCAAGACTTTGCATTTAGTCTTAGATATACTGCCATTAAAAGAACATGGTATATATGGAATGTTAAATCTTACAGAGGGAGAATGTTGTATGACAATACACAATGCCACTACCACCATAGAGAAGGCCAGACTAAGAAAGAAAGAAAGAAAGAAAGAAAGAAAGAAAGAAAGAAAGAAAGAAATAGCAGATCTAACTGGAAATTTGTTTCTAGCAATGCAACCTAGAGATATCTTTAATGGATGGAGTCCAGCCTCTTGGCTTACCTCTATCCTGAGGTCATTGGCACTTACTGGGTGGAGACAATGGTTATCACAAATTGTAATAACCATGGAAACTGGATTATTGCTTCTGATGGTTGACATAACCATTGTTAAGTGTATGATTACTCACTTCTACCTCTTCTCTCTTTACTCCTGTTCCTACATAAGAATCACCACTCTAGAAGATGACCTCCAAGAAGCACCTGCAATGTCTGTTTGAGCCACTGGGTGGAGAAAAATGGTTTAGATGTAAAGACCACTACCATCAACAAAGCAAAACCAGGCATTTAAGTCACAGGGTGGTGTCACAGTCTTGAAGCGCCCCCTCCCCTCATCCTTTGCAAAACAAAGGATTAATTCATGGTACATGTTATGCCTTAAGCATCTGGTTTTTGTAACTCCTGACAGGAATAAAGCAATTGGACTAAATGCTCTTTCGAGGTCCCTTCCAATCTCTAACATTCTGTCAACATTGCCATCAAACTCTGTTAAGTCGCACTTTTCTGTAAGTGATCTAAACACTGTTCTGTGGCAAGCAGGACCCTAAATCAACTCATCTGCGACAAACCCCCATTGGTAGTTATTCAAATTGCAATCCAACTTTAAATGTGACTGGTTATCTCAATCTCTAGATGGCAAATCCTGGAAGGAAGGGGATGGTATTGGCTTTCTGGAAATAAGGCTAGGTAAAGGTTACTAGCGAACTGGATTTGGATTTTAGAGGCAGTACTTACAAAATAGCAATAATGGATGAGTTAAAATCAGAGGTATGGATACAATCATATATGAAGAGACACAAAAGTGGTAATCCTCTGATCAACAAGCCCACAGCCTTCCACTCATTTGCTAGGTGGTTTATGCCTTGGTTAGGAATTATCAAATTAGAAAAAAAGCCATGATAAATATATCAGTAATAGAAGAGAGAATAAAACCTTGGATGCAGTATCTAGGAAGTGATACAGTTAGCCAAGATTACTATTCAAAATAGAATGGCTCTAGATATGCTGCTAGCATCTAAGGGGGGGGGTGTATGCACTATCCTGGACATGAGCTGTTGCACTTACAATGACCAAAGTGGGAGAATGTCTACTGACCTCAATGAAATTTGGAAACAAGCCCAAGTTCTGCATCAGATCCAAAATGATGACACCTCTCTCGGTTTTGCTGAGACCTGGAAATGGCTGACCTCATGGATACCAGATTTGAATGCACGGTTAAAGAGTTTAATAAGTGTTATAACTGTAGGATTACTAATATTTGTGTGTATCTATGTACTAATCCGGTGTGTGTGGGAATGTTGTTCAACCCTGAGAGAGCAAGCTTACAGAAGATGAGATTAGTGTAAGGAAAAGTATGAGTCTTTTTCATTACACAGTCTCAAAGGGGAGAACTGATGACTAATTGTTAGAAGTTAAGGTGACACTATTTACTCTAACAAGGAATATACTGAAGATAATGAGTAACAGAATATCTATAACAAGGAGTAGAAGGTCAAAAGGATTTAAAGCAATGGACATATATCCTTGAATATCAGCATCCTTATCTAAACTAACTCTGTAAGCCATCAAAGTTTCACTAATTGGTGCCCTGAAAGTGAACTAGCTAATTATAATATGAAAACCACACCTCTACTCTGGAAGTCACCCACTGAACATGCACAATAGATTGTTAAGAACCTGTATTTTTAAATGAAAGCAAGAAGACTCTTAGCCAATTAACACATAGATAGAAATGAATATGCATTAGAAAGGATGGGTTCAATACAGACCAATGTATAAATAATCCAAGTCTTAGAAACCAAGGTGTGCTAGCTCTGTGGATTTACCACCTAGCACTCCTTTTTGTGCAGAATTGTAACTGAACAAATATCTTGACTCTATGTGTACTGGCTATTACACACTGGGTGAAGAACCCATCTTCGGGATAACAGAAGCACTGTTGGATTTCAGCCCTAATTTAAAATCTGAAGTAAGATTATTATATTCAAGTACTAAAGCTGAATTCTTCAGCAATATTAAGTAATCCTAAAATATTTGGTTAATATACATTACTGATTTTCTTCCACATCTTGTTCATATTATGATGAAAAATTCCATAACAATCAATGGTTTCACTTAAGCTGATCTGAATGCATATTTTTCCACTTCTGACTTAATTTCGTCTATATATACGAAGGAAGCAATCTTTGATTTCTCCACCCAGCCAAATAATTACATTTTGCTCATCAAGGATATTAGCACTCTATAGCACTTTGATAAATATAGAACAACAATCTAACATTTTCACTTTGAACATCAACCCATTCATTGCTGGTTCAGATAACTCAAAGACTGTAATATTCATATACAAATTTGTACAGAGAATGCGAGTACTAAAAAAATTGTCCAGGAGAACCCCATGTTCCAATCAACTTCTGCCTGCCTCATCAACAGCAGCCCCATCTCATCTCCTAGGCATCAACTCTTTCCCTCGCTCTTCTGTTGCTCTTTGGCATTTTCCTCTCCAGCGTACAATTGCCTTGGGCCTTTCACATATGAGTAAGTATTCCTGACCACACTTGCCTCTGTAGGGTTTCTTTGGATGCACTATCTACAATCTCAATTCATATTTCTCTCCCATTTAGCCAATTTTTTTGACTAATCTAGATTTAACTATATGATTATTTAAGGCACACACCAAAGCCTAAAAGTAGTAATTGCCTTGAGTCCCAAATAAACCTCTATCTAGTTGAGGCTTGTATTCTTTGTCTTTGTTTACTCAAGTCATCTTTTCAGTAGCAATTAAGACTAAGGAAACACTTTATCAAGTTACAGAAAATGAATTAATCAAATGCTCGTCACATCATACTGAACCAGATTGTTTTCCAGCTTCAAACAGTTGGAAACAATATTTCGCCATTACCACAAATGTGCAATTACCACAAATTTACTGCTATGGTATTTCTGCACAGGGCACAGATTTATAGTTTAGCTTTTTTAACAAAAGCTTTCACCAACTAAAAGCTATCAGTTCCCATTCAACTTAACTAGCAGCTGACAGAATCAAATCTATCAGGAGACAAAAGTCGCAATGACATTCTTTTATCATAAGCAGGTCTGTTTGGAAGATCAAAGTTCAGAAGGGCAGTTAGAAAAAGCTAATCCAAAATTTACCCACATTAATCCTCCAAGTAGGTCCGCTTCTATACACTACCACTCCACCTGCTTCTGAAATTCTTTAAGATTGTATGAAACATGAAATGTAACAGTAAGACACCAATTTATTATTGATGTCATGGTGAATTTTTGAAAATCTACATGAATCTTCATGCTAAAAGTGCTTTAAACAATACTACTAAAAATATTTATTTAGCACTGCCATTTCCTTCAATTAAAAATAAATACACATCTTTAAAAATTAATTAATTGTAGAGTTTAAAGTTTCCGTGAAAAAAACTTTCACAGGAAACTGTTCTGTTTAAACTGCCAAATGTATGAAGCATGTTTGTGTGCACATACACAGGCACATCACAAGAAGAGCCAGAGGCCGCAATGCATTGCAAAGAGCAAGTCTTATTTTAGTGACCTCTCTACTGGGGGATCTCCAAAGTCGCACCTAAGCTCCCAGGCAGAGGTGACACCAGCAGGGACGCAGGCGCTGGTAAGTTTAGCCCTGCTGGAAGATCACTGGGCCTTCCGAGCTCACCTGCATTTCAAGGCTTCAGCCAGGCACAGCCTCCCGCTCTTTCTCACAACAAAGCAGGAGTCTCAGGCATAGTGATAAGGTGCCTAGAGTTTCTCACAGGACTATGTTATCTAACACAGAGGTTCTGCTCATCAAGCACACAAGGTCAGTAAAACAATTAGTGTGATCTATGTGCTTTGAACGAACCACAGAAGAACGGACTGGTGCAGAGCAGAGCGGGACAATCTCCTCCCTCGCCTGGCTGGCAATGCTGTGCTTGATGCACCCCAGGACACGGTTGGCCCTCTTGGCTGCCAGGGACACTGTTGGCTCATGTTCAACTCGCCGTCGACCAGAACCCCCAGATCCCACTCTGCAGAGCTCCTTTCCGGCACCTCCTTCCCCAGTCTGTATGTATGGCCAGGGTTGCTGTGCCCCAGGTGCAAAATCTGGCACTTGCCCTTGTCAAACTTCATAAGGTTGGTGATTGTCCAGTTCTCCAATTTGTCTAGATCCCTCTTGCAGGGCCTCCACCCTCAAGAGTTTCAACAGCTCCTCCCCATTTTGTGTCATCAGTGAACTAACTTAGTATTCCCTCATGTCCTGAGTCCAAATAATTTATGAAGACTTTGAAGAGTGTCAGCCCTAAGATGGATCCCTTTGGAACCCCGCTAGTGACTGGTTGCCAGCCCAACATAACCACATTTACTATAACCTGTTGAGGCCTGCCCCTCAGCCACTTGCTCACCCACTGCATTGTGTGTTTATCCAACTCTATCCTGGACATCTTGTCCAAGATTATATTGTGAGAGACAGTATCAAAGGCTTTACTGAAATCCAAAAAGATCCCATCGACAGGCTTCCCTCGGTCAACTAGGTGAGTAACCTTGTCGTAGAAAGAAATTAAGTTTGTTAAGCAGAACTTTCCCGTCATGAATCTGTGCTGACTGGGACCAATGAATGTGTCGTCATTCAGATGTTTTTCAGCTCACACATTTGGCATGATTGGCAGTTTAGGATGTCCAAGCTAGACTAACAGAACAAAGTTTAAATCTGTGTATATATCAACTTTTTATAATACCCATAACTTCTTTTCATCCCTTGACTGCATTAGCAGAACTTTTAACTTGAGTTTAAGTCCCCGCTCTGTTATTAACTGGTTAAACATCTTTGAGGTGTTTTTCATTATCTGGCTAAAAGCAACTCAGCATCATATATTGATTTTCATTGTCCTCCATTACTTAATTCACATGACTACTTCTTGACAATTCATTAGTTGATGTAATCCAGTGAGTATACAAGAAATATTCATCCTTTAGTCCTCTGTTCCAGATAAACAGCTTTTTTCAGTCCCAGTGGTTAATACAGCAAGTAGTCCAGCCAGATCCCATGTTTTCCATACAATTAAACACTATTGTCACAGGAACCTACCTGTTTTACAGATATGACATTATAATTCTACGCTTAAAACACTTAAAGAAGCTACTTTAATGAGCTAATTTAACAAGTCTTCCTCTCATTATTTAAAGAGGGAAGATAAAAGTGCCATTTTATAAAATATCCCTGTAGGATTATCTATCAACCTCTGCCCAATATGATAGGAATTATAAAGTAAGATCAGAAAGGACTGTGGCTTTCCAAATGTAGCATTCATGTCTCTTAATTCATATTAGGCCAGTGCAAAAGTAAACGTGTTGTTTGCATTGTTGAAATTTGTCATTTGATATTGGAATACATTCTTAAGTGTAGTTATGTTATACATAATTTTAATGTGCTTTTATCGCTTTATGGTTTTCTTTGCTATTTTGATTAAAAAAATGTGTTTGAACCTAGTTATGATAATTTAAAATTCACAGTCCAAAACTGCAATTACTTTTGCACCAACCTAATACTATGACTTATCATTGGGCTTATCTTCATTGCTGGACATACAGTAAGATTACTCGGTGAAAGCAGATTTCTAAATTTATGCTTATACATCAATGAAACGTGGACATTCTATATCACTAGTAGCATTAATTACACACAGAAAATCATTATGTTCCCCATCGAAAAGAAACATACATACCTAGTCTGAGCACCTAAAAGAAAGCTTCATGAGAATCCAATCTCCCCTTTCCTACAAGGAAATATTACAGCCATAAGAACCATCTCTCATGCCTTGTTTTGTACTTAAGGAAAATTTCCTGCAATACACCAGGTTAGGAGATAGGTAGTTACTATGCCTGACCGAGAAAAATCAAGATCAAGAAAAACTAAATTCACAGCATAGTGACAGACTGTCAAAAAAGATTCAATATGAAGATCCCAACTACATCAGATCAGTGCTAATGAACATAAAGTCAGTAAGAAACCTGACTTCCCTTCTCTACCAAAGTAATCACAAGATATACAGTAACAAATAATTAAAATCTACTTTTGCTATCAATGGAACTTATCATCTTGTAATAAGTGATGGTCAAAATTTTTAATGTTGAACAAATCGAGTAGGATTCAATTGTATTATGCATATTATTGTAAGCAGTAACTGTGCTTGTGCGAGTTTGATTATGTTTTGTAGAACCTTGTAGTAGTAGTTAAAGACAATGCCATAAATAACAGGACTACCAGGTGGTGCCATAAATAACAGGACTACCGGATGGTGTCATAGATAACAGGACTCCCGGATGGTGCCACAGATAATAGGACTCCCAGATGGTGTTACAGATAACAAAGCGCTCGGATGTTGCAACAGATAACAAAAGTTCCAGAGGCGGAAATTCCCAGCACGTAAACGAACGCATAACGTATATAAGCACATACGAAAGGTTGATTTGGTGTGCCTGTTGGTGGAACTGAGCTTCCCCCGGTCACCCAGCGCTGTTTTGCCTAATTACCGCTTGCTAAATAAAATCGATTGATTGACTCAGAATCGATTTATTGGCTCTTATTTATAACAAATTTTGGTGCCGTGACTCGGATTAAGGATCTCTGGGAGGGACTCTTAAACTTCAGGGAGGCGCCCCGTCCCGTTTTCAGACGGCCCTGGAGTGGACAGAGGATTGCCCTGAAACCTTAACCTCCGAACCCTAAATTTAGGTAATTAGGCAAAAGAATTGAACCCCTTAAACCTTTGTGCACGAAGAACCGGACGAAGACCCCAGGGAGGGTAAGTATAGAAAGCGATTCCGTTCGGTTGGGGTGGGTATCCTGGAGTGTGCATGAACGAGACGCCCCCCCCGGCTTGGGGAGGAAGCGAAGTGAGTGTGGACCCTGCCATAAGGCAGGGCGGGACTCTCTAGTAGTGCGGTTCTCATAGCCCGCGAGGGCGTGAGCCACGAACGAGGGGTGCGTGTGTGTGTGTGAAAAGAAGACACTCCGGAAGATGGGACAGAAGAAGGGCAAGCCTTCTGATCTCATGGGGAAGGGACCCACAGAGAGGTTGCCAGATATTCCCCGAGAATCCTCATTGGGCCTTGTGTTCACTGGGAAGGGACCCACGGAGAGGTCTAGCACGCGAAACAAAAATAGGGAAAAGATGGTTTACTATTGCATGCATGGCTGGGGAAACCAGCAGATTAGACCAGATCATTTATTTTGGCCAATTTTTGGGCCATATGAGAATTGGATTTGTCAGGCCCTAAATCTTTACCAACGGCACCAACAAGGGCCGGGTGCTGACATTAAGTGGCCCCAGCAGCGCCCTAACTGGGATAATCAAAACCCGGAACACAGGGGCCATATGGGAGATCTCCGCACTATAATCGTCCAAGGGATTAAGGAATCTGTCCCTCAGGGGCAGAACATAAATAAAGCCTTTAAAGAACAACAAAAGAAAGATGAGACTCCCACAGAATGGCTAGAAAGACTAAGAAAGAGCTTGCAGCTTTATTACGGTATAGACCCTATGACACCGGTCGGGCAAGCTCTTTTAAAAACACAGTTTGTGGCGAAGTCATGGCCGGATATTAAAAAAAAAAAAAAAAAAAAAAAAAAGTTAGAAAAATTGGAAAATTGGCAAGAGAAAGGGTTGGATGAGTTGCTAAGGGAAGCACAGAAGGTTTCTGTGAGAAGGGAAGAAGAGACTCAGAAGAGGCAAGCTAAAATTTTAGTAGCGGCAGTTCGAGAGGTACAGAGGATGGCTCCACAGAAGGGAGGGCCACCACGCATAGGTGGGAATGGGCCACCTCAGGGAAGTCAAGTCGGACTGAAGGATTTGAAGGAAATCGAATATTTTTACTGTCAGAGGAAGGGACATATGCGAAGGAGCTGTAGGAAACGTATACAGGATGAGAAAATGTATTATGCTGAGTAGGGGTGTCAGGGGCTCTATCTGCTGGGGACTCCTAAAACAACAGAGCCCTTGATAAAATTAAAGTTAGGTCCCCAGTGCCAGGAAATGGAATTCCTGGTAGATTCGGGGGCAGAAAGATCTATTGTCCAAACTGTGCCCCGGGGATGTGCTCCATCTTCGGAGAAAATAGAAGTAATAGGAGCAAAAGGAGACCCCTTTTCTGTACTAGTAATTAAAGGGGTAGAAATAGAATCCCCATCCCGAATAGGGATAGGGTCCCTTTTATTAGTGCCTGAAGCTGAATATAACCTATTAAGAAGGGATTTAATGGTCAAATTGGGAATTAGTTTAGAAATAAAAGATCGGGAATTGAAAGTAAAACTATACCAAGGTAAGAGAGGATTTAGAAGAAGAAGAGGAGTTTTTATGTGGATCATCACGGGTAGTGGATGGGAAAAGGAAGTCAGGATACGCTATAATAGATGGAAACAGCTGGACAACTAAGGAGTCAGGTCCCCTTAACTCAGGATGGCCAGCGCAGGCTTGTGAGCTGTTCGCAGTATTGAGGGTATTACAGTTGTTAAAAGATAAGAGAGGAACAATATTTACAGATTCTAAATATGCATATGGGGTGGTTCACACGTTCGGAAAAATTTGGGAAGAGAGGGGACTGATGAATTCTCAGGGTAAAGGATTAATACATGAGACCTTAATAACGCAAACTTTGGAGGCATTAAGAGGGCCCAAACAAATTGCGGTAGTTTATGTAAAGGGCCATCGGAAGGGAACCTCCACGCAAATAAGAGGGAATAATTTAGCAGATGAGGAAGCTAAGAAAGCTGCATTGCTGGTAATAAAAGAAATGGGCAGCTGGAATCAGCAGTTTCCAAAAAGTGTTAGAATGGAAGAATCCTTTTTGCACTCTTAATATTAAGGACATTCTTAAAACTAGTTAACACGTCAGTGTATTAGTTTTTAAACTTCAAGGTATTTTCGGGAGCTTTTACTTAATAAGAATAAAACTTTGTTATTGTGCAATATTTGTTCATTAGTTTAAAAATTGTCACCTTTAAGAGTTGGTCCCATATAAATGTATCTTCTGTCAGGGAGTTTTAAATACCAGATTTCTTTTTTGTTACATTGTATTTTGAAATCTGTTTTCCTATGTGCTTGTACTCTGTGCCTTCAGCTTGTGCACTTTGCAACTTTATAGACCATATTTTGTTACTGCAAAATGTGTTCTTGAGTCAAAACTTGACGTGAACAAACATGCTGCAAAGTTGCACTTTTCTCTTGCTTTAATGGGAGGTGAATCTGAAAAAAAGTCAAACCTATCACCGTCCCTAATCGTGACTTGGAAGTTTGCCCCCTTTTATTTTACATGTGTTTTAGTGTTCAGTGTGGGGACCAACTCTCATAGAACCCCTTTCATTGACTTTTCAGTAGCTTCCATAATCGCAATAGATTGAGGTGTGAATTCCAGACTGAATAAGATACTAAGATGTGTTTGATGCTGTGCTATGCAGAAATATTTGGGGCAAATTCTTGGGTTTTGTAGGTCTGCAAAGTGCATCTCTGGCAGCACGAACCAGACTTGCAGTTGGTTGATCAGTGAACAGTGGCACCTGTCTAAGGTCACTTTGTGGCTCCTGTGCCGTTTCTCCTGTCCAGGGGACCGAGCAGAGTGGGGGGGGAGGTGTTGTCCCTGCCACATATGTTCTTTGTTTGTTTTTTTTTTTTCTTCCTGCGTTGTGTGGTGAAGTCCCGCGGGCCCTTTTGTGCTTGTGTGGCTTCGTAAGAACTGTTAAAGCGAGGTCTGGTGGTCTAGAGACCACCTTTAGATATAGCAATACATCGTATCAAACCAGGAAATCAAGTACTCATAAAAACATGGAGGGAATCATCGCTAACCCGTCCTGGGAGGGACCTTTCCTTGTTTTACTCACCACAGATATCACAGTCTGCACCGTGGAAAGAGGATGGACACACGCTAGTCGAGTAAAAGGTCCTATACTGCACACAGACTGGGAAGTCACTGGGAAACTGTATGAGTTGAAGCTGACCTTCAAGAGGAAACAGACACGTGACGCATAGCCCTGGATACTAGGCTTTTTATGGACAATTGTAAGGAATTACATAAGTCGCACATTGCATGTCCTGTATGTAAGCAATGCAATCCGTGGGTATGTCGTGTGTGTCACGGGTGCGGGATACAGCAGTGAAAAAAAGTTTCCTTATGTTGAACGATGGTGTAATGAGTGTTGGGAAAAAAAACCTTAGATACCATTAGGATATTAATAATCACTGATAAGTCCAGACATTTGGGAAATAACCAAGAGGAAGTGTAAGAAGCGTTTTGGTAAGAAAAGATACAGGAAGTGTTCCAAACCCTGTGAGGATTCGGGACAGTGGCCAAACCCTTGTATTTGAAAATAGCCCTATTGGGTTCAATATTGGAAAGTGGGTTGTGACAGAACAAGGAGAGAATTCAGGAGGCAGTCCCCTGAAGACTACAACTGCTGCCGAGAAGATAACTTATCCGGCTACTCTGAAGCAACAGAGTAGGCCCAGGGCAAGGCAGAGGGGTATCCTTGTGGGGATTGGCAAGTGCCTCCGAAGACTTCTAAAATAAAGCAGCTCCTTAAGCAGAACAACCCTCAACAAAATGAACCTCCACTGGCTGATTTTCAGCCAGCCAGGGGCCGGGTTGCTCTCCCTAATCCTCCTTACCTTACCGGTAATAATAGCAATAAAGCAGGGGAGTTCTCACCAACCTTTTAAATGGACCCTCTATCGATGGGAGGACCAAACGATAATACAACAACAGACCACATCAGGGTCACCTTCTTTTACTGTAACCTTATGCCAATTAGTTCAGATTGAGCCATGCCTTAACAAAATGGGGTTTTATATGTGCCCCAGCACAGGGCCCTCGTATTGTAATACTCCAGGACACTATTACTGCTCTTACTGGGGGTGTGAAATGATTGCCTCAAGCTGGCCAATTCCTCCGGCAAATACTGATAAGTTCTTAAAGGTTGGATGGGGACCTGTAGGATGCATTCCTCCTTCGAACCAAGGCCACCGACTAAAACTCGGTTATCCTCGCAACCGAAACGAGCGGGACAGTGATGGCGAGTATGAATATATATTCCTTAACATAACAAACCCTGAACATAGTGGATGGTTTGTTAGAAAAACCTGGGGAATGCGATATTATCGACCGGGTGCTGATAGAGGAAGCATGTTTCTCATAAAGAAAGAAGAAGTTAAACCGACCCCTCTAGGTAGGGAGACAAAGACAGTAGAGAAGGAGAATATAATAGTAATAGAGGAAACTGTCACTGAAGCCTTGAAATCTCTGAATATTGAAGCCCCGGAATCTTTGAATCCTCTATGGGGAATTATTCTGGCTGCTTATCAAACTCTAAACTATACTCAACCCAACTTAACCATGGGTTGCTGGTTGTGTTATAATGTTAATCCACCCTTTTATGAAGCTATACGGGATAATCGTCGGTATACCATAAACAAGGAGTCTATGCCTATTCAATGTCCCTGGGAAAAGCAGAAAAGAGGGATAACTATGCAACATGTAACTGGAATAGGGACTTGTACAGGTAAAGTACCAAATTCCAAGAGACCACTTTGTGGGAATATCATACCAAGCCTTAATAAAACCACAGGATATATTATTCCCCCAAATAGAACAAAATGGATATGTTCCAGGACGGGACTTACTCCATGTGTGTCTTTAAAAGTGTTTAACAGTTCCCGAGAGTATTGCATGTCAGTTACTATCATTCCAAGGATATTATATCATCAAGAAGATGTGATGTATCCTAAATCGATTTATTGGACTAGTTAAAAACCGTGTAGAGCGGGTACACCTTATGCTGCTACAAAAACATGGAACTGATGAAGAAGCTGAAATGACCTTACTAGCCCGAAAAGCGGTAACTCGATTTGATCAACAAATAAATGAGTAAAAAAAAAAAAAAAAGGGGGGAATTGTAATAAGTGATGGTCAAAATTTTTAATGTTGAACAAATCGAGTAGGATTCAATTGTATTATGCATATTATTGTAAGCAGTAACTGTGCTTGTGCGAGTTTGATTATGTTTTGTAGAACCTTGTAGTAGTAGTTAAAGACAATGCCATAAATAACAGGACTACCAGGTGGTGCCATAAATAACAGGACTACCGGATGGTGTCATAGATAACAGGACTCCCGGATGGTGCCACAGATAATAGGACTCCCAGATGGTGTTACAGATAACAAAGCGCTCGGATGTTGCAACAGATAACAAAAGTTCCAGAGGCGGAAATTCCCAGCACGTAAACGAACGCATAACGTATATAAGCACATACGAAAGGTTGATTTGGTGTGCCTGTTGGTGGAACTGAGCTTCCCCCGGTCACCCAGCGCTGTTTTGCCTAATTACCGCTTGCTAAATAAAATCGATTGATTGACTCAGAATCGATTTATTGGCTCTTATTTATAACAATCTCAACATTTATCAACCATTGGTGTTCTCCTACGCACTTAAATACATGCTAATAAAATTATAATTAGTAAGACATTACAAGGACATGAAAATGAAGATTAACTATGCACATTAGGAAAAATATTTTAAACAATCATCTTTGAGCATAATTTATTTTCTACAGTTGAAAACATTTTTTTTTTTAAATATTCAATTTGCTACTAAACAACTATCAAACCAGAAGCATTCATTCTAAAACCCTGGCCTAGAATAACAGTTTCTGAAAAATAATCACATGGCAATTTCAGAAGTGTATTTCTATATCCTAGAGACACATGAAATGATCTAATAGCATTCCTGAAGCTCTAATAATAACTCAGTGATCACCCAATGCAGCTAGAAATAATTAACAGGAGTTTATGAGGTTTCAGAGATGCCATTTAAATTTTCAGTCAAGCAATTAAACTGTCAAATACCACTCAATATGCATTACCCTGAATAAAAATGGAACAACTAAAATATCAGATTAATTTTTAGAACTATGCCCACTTTTTATTCTTTCTCAATGTGCTCTAGAAGCTCAAGAACTGAACAAAAAACAAAAAGGCAACAATTCAAGTCTAAGTTACCAGATGTAAAAAGTGCCAGATAGAGAGGAAAAATCACAACACTATCTGCAAGAACTTCCAGTGTCACACACTTGTAGTCAAAAGATAAGCAGCTCACCAACTTCCCTTCAAAAAGTACAATATACCAAAACATTCCAGAAACAATATCAGGATCACTATAATCTCTTGTAATCTCTTTTATTTTAGATGACTGTAATAGCTGTTAGACATCTAAATGTAAAAAAATGCTTTTTCTTCACAATCTTTTTTTCCAAAACACATACAGTTAATGTAACCAATATTTTTTCCAAACGAAAATGTGTTTAAAAATTATATTTGTAACCTGAATACTACTAAGAAAAGGAAACTTCTTATTTGCCATCCTTAATACAGTTTGAAAGAAAAACATTTGGTGAAATAAGAACATAAACAGTAATATTTAACACTACTGCTCTAGGAAGTTATGTGCCACATAGAAGTCCAGTTCCTCCCGCCCCCCCAAATCAAATAACTAGGCTGACTATTTAACAGTAAAACAGAAAAGCTACAGCATGCTTTTCAGCAAACATTATTCATAATACATACCATAATTTTGAAAGCTATTAAAAGATTTTTTTCTCTTCTAAAGTCAATTCATTTTTATGAGATTTCACTTACATGTAGACTCTTTGTTCACACCAGCATAAAACTGAATTTTTTAGCATTAGACAAGAACACTAGGAGAACATTTTCTTTCACAAATATTGTACAGAGTCACATTCAGAAAGAAGAGTCAAAAAAATACTACCTTCTAGTCCTGGTTTTGTTAAAAACAATACAGGTTCACTTTTAGTGATTTTTCTTTCAGCTAAGTTCTTCTAGGTGGCTGTACTTTTCTGAGTTTTAGCCTGCATATTTTGCCTCGGATGCTGTACTCGGTGCTGATAAGAAGACCAACGGAATGCTGAAAAAGCTCGTGTTTAGATTTATTACTATGGTAGCCAAGAAAGACTGATAAGCTTTCCCACATCCTGTTGTGAGAGGGGCGTGTTTGAGGAGGGGTGGATGGAACAGGTGACTAGAACTGACCAACGGAAGTATTCCATCCCATAATCGTCAAACCACCTATATAATAGAGTGATCACAAGAGTCAAGCTCTCTTTGACCACGGCTGGCATCTAGAGAGGACCCTGTCTGTCTGCCTGTGATCTACAGGCCTCAGGCCCTGCAGCCCTGCAACCAGGTTCCGGTTTGCTGTGAAGTCCCGCCCATGACTTCCGGGGGCCTGGCCTGCACCTGCTGGAGCCACCAGCTCCACACACCCAGCTCCGCTACCGCTGGAGTGACACTAACTCCACATCGAGCACTTGAGACTGGTTTTGTATATTTTGTATATATATTCTCTATTTATTAGTAGCATTAGTAAAACCCTTTAAAACTCTCCAACTTGAAGTCTAAGTCTCTCTTCCTTTCCCCTTATCTTTCCGATCTAAAGGAAGGGGTGGCAGGAGGTAAAGGGGATAACAGGGAGCATCTACCAGGGTTTATTGCCGCCTTGCCTTAAACCTTGACACTTCTCTTTCTAGTGCGAACTGTAAGGACTGTAAAAACTGGCTGGAGGGCTGGGCCCAGAGAGTGCTGGTGAATGGGGCTGCATCTAGCTGGAGGCCAGTCACTAGTGGTGTTCCCCAGGGGTCAGTGTTGGGTCCAGTCCTGTTTAACATCTTTCTTGATGATTTAGATGAGGGGATTGAGACCATCATCAGCAAATTTGCTGATGACACCAAGTTGGGAGGGAGTGTCAACCTGCTGGAAGGCAGGAGGGCTCTGCAGAGGGATCTGGATAGACTGGAAAAATGGGCTGATTCCAATGGGATGAAGTTCAATAAGGCCAAGTGCCGGGTCCTGCACTTTGGTCACAACAACCCCCTGCAGCGCTACAGGCTGGGCGCAGAGTGGCTGGAGAGCAGTCAGACAAAAAGGGACCTGGGGGTACTAATTGACAGGAAGCTCAACATGAGCCAATAGTGTGCCCAGGTGGCCAAGAAGGCCAACGGTATCCTGTCCTGTATCAAAAATAGCGTGGTCAGCAGGACAAGGGAAGTGATCCTTCCCCTGTACTCTGCATTGGTGAGGCCACACCTAGAGTATTGTGTTCAGTTCTGGGCCCCTCAGTTCAGGAAAGACATTGAAGTGCTGGAGCGGGTCCAGAGAAGAGCAACACAACTGGCGAAGGGACTTGAACATAAGACCTATGGGGAGAGGCTGAGGGAGCTGGGGTTGTTTAGTCTAGAGAAGAGGAGGCTTAGAGGTGACCTCATCACTCTCTATAACTACCTGAAGGGAAGTTATAGCCAGGTGGGGATTGGTCTCTTCTCCCAGGCAGTCAGCAATAGGACAAGGGGGCATGGGCTTAAACTCTGCCAGGGGAAATTTAGGCTGGATATTAGAAAGAAATTCTTTACAGAGAGAGTGGTCAGGCATTGGAATGGCCTGCCCAGGGAGGTAGTTGACTCGCCGTCCCTGGAGGTTTTTAAACTGAGATTGGACGTGGCACTTAGTGCCATGATCTAGTAAACGGACTAGAGTTGGACCAAGGGTTGGACTCGATGATCTCTGAGGTCTTTTCCAACCCAGTCAATTCTGTGATTCTGTGACTGTGATGGATGCTGCCTCCTTTGGGAATTTGGTGCAGGGTTTTAGGCTGACCCCCTGGGAAAACCCTGCCTCCTTCAGAAGCAAACTATATCCCTACCCACAGAAACCTCTAAGACAAGAGATGCTGCTTGCTGCAGTCTCCAATGAGAACAACTTGTTTTCTTATTAGTAACTCCTTGCCCTACTCCATAGTGTTGCACTAATACCATTAACTTCAGTATTAAATGATCTAACAGAATTTGCCATAACCTTTCATTTCCTTTCACCAGACATTAGCCTAGAAATATGTAACACCCTAAAACATGAAAAGATGGCAATAGTGAAACAGCATTTACCATAATCACAGCCTTGCTCAGACAGATAGAGCCTCTGCAGCCATACTCCGTTTCATCTTCAGACTTGTAATAACTGAGTGTGTTGATTTTCAGAACTACCCACCGATCCTGCCACCCATGAATGTAGTTGGTCCACTGTAAAAAACAAAAATTAAAATATCAGCTAACAGAAGAAAAAAAAAAAAAAACAAAAAACAACAATAAAAACAGTTCAGCTAATATTTCTCAGGCTTTCAAGCACTATGAGAAAAACAACACCAAAAAAAACTTTTATTAGGTTGGTGCAAAAGGAATTGTGGTTTTTGCACTGTTGAAATTTACCATTTGATACTGGAATACATTCTTACATATATGTGGTTATGTTATACACCATTTTAATGTGCTTTTCTCGCTGTTTGGGATTTTTTTGCTACTGACTTATTACTTGCTGTTAGGGAGTGGCTTAAAGATAAAGGACATGAATCTATGGAGCAGTTGCACGATCAGAGTTTGTTCTAATAAGAGTTGTGTTCTGATAAGTTAATGGTTTGACATGTTTTAGGAGCTTAGCATAACCAGGCCTCAATGCCTCAATAGGCCTCAGCAGGGACTGCTGATCATGAGGGAACAGCAAGGACACTGTGATCTTGACAAGTCTTGTAAACAACTCCAGGGAGGGGGGAGTTGAAAAGGCGCGAAACTCACGCGGCCAGCTAGCCGCAGGTAGGAGGGTCAAGGCAACTGCAACCTTTGGATCTAAGCCAATCAGCAGGTGACAAGCATGCATAATTACTGTAACCTGTATAAATAGGTGTCGTTAACAGTAATAAAGTGGAACAATGCGTTATCACTCACACTGAGTTGGCCTAGCTTGTTCCTCCCCCGCTCGCAACTGGCGCCCGAACAGGGACCCTCGACGAAAAGGGACTTAATTCGACATAAACGGAGACAACCACTATTACGGGAGCGGCGGACGCAGAGAAGCACTGGTATCGCAGCAACCGGGGGGTCAAGAGTGACCGAACGCTGGTCACTCGGTATGTCGTTCCGAAGGCCTGAGCCGTCCAAAAGGGGTTCGCCGTCTGCGGGGGCTACCGCAAAGGGCTGCAACTGGTGCCAGAATCAGGGAGGCATCAGCGATAATTATAGGGTAAGAGTATATATAGATAGTGTATAAGTGCCGGCAATATGGACCTCAAGGTAGCCCTAGATTTATTACAGCGCTTTTCAGAAAAGCGGGGAGTAGGCTGTATCAAGCATTTAGCGGGATTAGTAAAGTTAGGTAGGGTTAAGGGTTGTTTTCAGAATCCGGATTCTCTTTTTGATGTTAGTGAGTGGCGAAAACTAGGGGATGTGTTATGGGATATGGTTATAGATGATGATAAGGAAGCGCAGAAGTTAATGAAACCATGTCGGGAAGTGGCGAACAATATAAAGCGTTATCAGTTAGAAAAGAGTTTAGCCACGGTCGCGACGGAGCGATTTGGGGCGGAAGGAGGCATGCCGACAGGGGCACCACCAGCCAATGATAAGTTGTTTGGGAATGACCGCGTCCCAATTCCCCCTAGAGG
Source organism: Columba livia (assembly GCF_036013475.1). Lineage (NCBI taxonomy): Eukaryota > Metazoa > Chordata > Aves > Columbiformes > Columbidae > Columba > Columba livia. The sequence goes on along the minus strand of NC_088641.1, from coordinate 12,954,256 downwards.
TATGCCAGTTACCGTAACTAAGAAAGTAAAAGCCGAAGTTGCTGATTCTGGAAGCTTCCCCCCAAATCCCTCCGCGGTCGCGCTGCCCCCCCCCCCCCCCGCCACCGGGAGGGGAGGAGGCAAGCGAGCCTACGGGTGCCGCAATAAAGCCGCCGGAGCCGCAAAGGCGGGCCAGAGTAAAACGGATTAATTGGGGAGAGATAATGAAACAAGCGGCCGAAAACGAACAGGATGATATCATTGGGGATCTCACTAGCGCTCAGGCTTTTCCTGTTCGCTTTGAAACAGCTGATGATGCCACGCTTCAGGGTTCTTATAGCCCGTTGAGCTGGAAGTTGCTGTCTCAGCTGCGCAGCACAGTGAATGAGTCTGGGTTGCACGGGGAACCCACAAAACAATTACTAAACTATATCTGGGGGGGAATCCTCCTATGTCAGGAAGATATTAAGGTCATCATGAGGATGATCATGACCCAGTCTCAATTACTGCTCTGGCAAGCGCATTTGCAGCGCTATTGTGAAATATCAGCGCACCACCCTAGAAATCCAAATGATCCCCTTCATGGAGTAACTGCTGAACAATTAACTGGGACGGGGAGGTTTGTTGCTATCGACACCCAACTTCAATTACGGCCTGAGTTTGTCTGGAAGCCATGCGAACAGCACAGTTAGCTACAGGTGCAGTAAAGACCTCCACCCCCTCACTGTCATACATGGCTATAAAGCAGGCAAGAGAGGAGCCATTTGCGCAATTTATTGACCGCGTAACTACAGCAATAGATCAGGCAGACATACAGGAGTGGATGAAACCAGCACTGCTGAGGCAGTGTGTCCTAGAGAACACTAACCAATCCACAAAAGCCATAATATTAACTTTACCAGGAGATGCAACAATAGAGCAGATGCTAGATCATATGAGCAGGGTGCCAGTGGGGCCGCAGGCAATGCTAGTGGAGGCAGTGAGGGAGCTAGGGAAAGATCTAATACAGGCCCAGCAGCAAGCCTTTGCAGCCCTAGCCCCCTTGTGCCAAGCTGAGAGGCAACCTTCGACCCTACAACAGCATCAAGTGCCTGTTCCCAGCTCCAACTCGTTCCTACCAGCTCCTCGCGCCCAGCCACAAGAGGGAGTCTCGGGCAACAGCAATAGATGTGACATTAATAGACCAACACCCACAGAAGATCCAGATGTGCACTCTTGGGCCGGTATTAATCAATGGCAAGCCACAAGGTGCACTGCTAATCGGACGTTCATCCAGTGGAATAAAGGGACTTTTTATTCTACCCAGGATTACTGATGCGGACTTTACAGGGACAATATCCATAGTTGTTCAAACGCTATTTCCACCAGGGCATATCCCAATGGGGAGCAAGATTGCCCAATTAGTTCCCCTTCCTCATCTGACCGAGGACATGGAGGCTTTGTCAACTGCGGACAGAGGAGCAGCTGGATTTGGATCTACAGGAGGTCTCATTATGTTGACCATGGCTATGAATCGCCGACCAGTGACTACAGGCCTGCAGTGGATTCCAGTGGGCCCAATTCTTCTCCACGACAACGCCCAACCACACATTGCACAATCAATGCTTCAAAAGTGGAACAAATTGGACTATGAAGCCTTGCCTCCTCTACTGTATTCACCTGACCTCCCACCAACCGACTACAACTTCTTCAAGCATCTTGACAACTTTTTGCAGGGAAAACATATCCACAGCAAGCAGGATGCAGAAAATGCTTTCCAAAAGATTGTCTAATCATGAAACATGGATTTTTATACTACAGGAACACACAAACTTATTTCTCATTGGCAAAACTGTGTCAATTGTAATGGTTCCCATTTTGATTAATCAAGATGTGTTTGAGCCTAGTTAAAATGGTTTAAAATTCAAAGTCCAAAACTGTAATTACTTCTGCACCAACCTAATATAAGAGATCTTCACAACTGAGAACTTATCTCTTCTATCCAGAGCTCCCTAAAATCATTTCACAGACTCCTGAAGGAAGATACAAGAAACCAGATGTTTCAAATGAACAATAAGATAACAGATGTCTTAACTGCATTGCCAAGGCCAGTTAAAATAAAAGTAACAAACAAAAAGACAAATTGGGGAAAAGGAATAAAACATGAATCACTAAGGTGAGTTTAGTAATTTGATTTAAAATCTGGAGTTAGACCAAAAGCCAAGCTTAATTTATTATACGTTATGCTTAATTACTACATCACAGAATCACAGAATATAAGGGATTGGAAGTGACCTCAAAAGATCATCTAGTCCAATCCCCTTGCCAAAGCAGGAACACTTAGATGAGGCTACACAGGAAGGTGTCCAGGCAGGTCTTGAATGTCTCCAGAGCAGGAGAATTCAACATCCCCCTAGGCAGCCTGCTCCAGTGTTCTGTCACCCTCACTGAGAAGTTGTTTCTTCTCAAATTTAAGTGGAATCTCTTGTGCTCCAGTTTGAACCCCTTGTCCTATCACTGGCTGTCACCGAGAAGAGCCGGGCTCCACCCTCCTAACACTCACCCTTTATATATTTGTAAACATTAATAAGGTCACCCCTCAGTCTCCTCCAAGCTAAAGAGACCCAGCTCTCTCAGCCTTTCCTCATAAGGGAGATGCTCCACTCCCTTAATCATCTTTGTGGCTCTGTAACAGACTCTCTCCAGCAGTTCCCTGTCCTTCTGGAACTGAGGGGCCCAGAACTGGGCACAATATTCCGGATGTGGACTCACCAAGGCAGAGTAGAGGGGAAGAACCTCTCTCGACCTACTAACCACACCCCTTCTAAAACACCCCAGGATGCCATTGGCCTTCCTGGCCACAAGGGCACAGTGCTGGCTCATGGTCATCCTGCTGTCCACCAGGACCCCCAGGTCCCTTTCCCCTACACTGCTCTCCAACAGGTCATTCACCAACTTACACCGGAACCTGGGGTTGTTCCTACTCAGATGCAAAACTCTACACTTTCCCTTGTTACATTTAATTAAATTTTTCCCCGCCCAACTCTCCAGCCTGTCCAGGTCTCTGAATGGCAGCACAGCCTTCTGACATGTCAGCCACTCCTCCCAGCTTGGTGTCATCAGCAAACTTGCTGATAGTGCACTCTATTCCCTCATCCAAGTCATTGATGAATATATTGAATAATACTGGCCCCAGTACTGACCCCTGAGGCACTCCACTAGATACAGGCCTCCAACTGGATTCACTACATTGACCACGACTCTCTGGCTTCTTTCCTTCAGTGAGTTCGTAGTCCACCTCACTACCCCATCGTCCAGACCACACTACCTCAGTTTAGCTGTGAGTATGCTGTAGGAAACTGTGTCAAATGCTTTACTGAAGTCAAGGCAGACCACATCCACTGCTTTCCCATCATCTATCCGGCTCGTTATGTCCTCATAAAAGGCTATGAGGTTGGTCAGGCACTACTTTCCCTTGGTGAAGCCATGCTGACTGCCCCTAATGACACTCTTGTCCTCGATATGCCTTGAGATGGCACCAAGGATAAGTTGTTCTATCACTTTTCCAGGGATGGAGGTGAGGCTGACCGGTCTATAATTACCCGGGTCCTCCTTCTTGCCCTTTTTGAAGACTGGAGTGATATTTACTTTCCTCCAGTCCTCAGGCACCTCTCCCGTTTCCCAAGACTTATCAAAGATGGAGAGTGGTCCAGCAATGACCCGAGCCAGCTCCCTCAGCACCCATGGGTGCATCCCATCTGGACCCATGGATTTATTGATGTCCAGATAGCCGAACTGCTCCCTAACCCAGTCCTCATCAACCGAGGCAAACTCCTCCATTGTCCTGACTTCCCCTGGGGCCTCAGGGGTACGGGGCTCCTCAGGACAGCCTCCAGCAGAGTAGACAGAAACAAAGAAGGCATTCTGTAACTCTGCCTTCTCTGTATCTTGCGTCACCAGGGCACCCACCTCATTCATCAGTGGACCTACATTGCCTCTGGTGTTAGTTTTATCTGCCATGTATTTGAGAAAGCTCTTTCTGTTGTCCTTGACCCCTCGTGCCAGCTTTAATTCTAAGGAGACCTTAGCTTTCCTAGTTGCCTCCCTACACCCTCTGACAACAGCCTTATATTCTCCCCAAGTGGCCAGCCCCTCCTTCCATGATCTATAAACTCTCCTCTTCCACTTGAGCTTACCCAGAAGCTCCCTGTTTAACCATGCAGGTCTCCTGGCTCCCCCTTCCTTGACTTCCTTCGTGTCAGGATGCTCTGATCTTGAGCTTGGTAGAAGCAGTCCCTGAAAGCTAACCAACTAGCTTGGGCCCCTTTACCTTCAGGCAGCCTTGCCCATGGGATTTCCCTTAGCAATTGTTTGCAAAGGCCAAAGTTTGCCCTGCTAAAGTCCAGGGTTTCAATTCTGCTTGCTATCCTGTTCCTGCCACACAAGATGCTGAACTCCACCATTTCACGGCCACTACAACCAAGGCAGCCCTCAACCTTTACCACTTCAACCAGACTCTCTTTGTTAGTGAGGATCAGATCCAGCAGTGCTCCTCTCCTAGTCAGCTCCTCCACCATTTGCATCAGAAAGTTATCGTCAGTGCACTGGAGGAACCTCCTGGACTGTGGCTGGCTGGCTGAGTAGTCCTTTCAGCAAACATCAGGGTAGTTAAAATCCCCCACCACAACCAGGGCCTGTGACTGTAAGGCTGCTCTCAGCTGCCTGTAGAAGGCCTCATCAACTTCCTCACCCTGATCTGGTGGCCTATAATAGACACCCACAACAGTATCACCCCTGCCAGCCTGCCCCTTAATTCTCACTCATAGACTCTCAACTCACTCCTCATCCACCCCTGGACAATACTCAATACATTGTAGTTTCTCTCTCACATAGAGAGCAACTCCACCACCACGCCTGGCTGGTCTGTCTTTCCTGAAAAGGACATAACCATCCATGACCACATTCCAGTCATGTGAGCTGTCCCACCATGTCTCTGTAATTGCCACCAGGTCATAATCTCCTGACTGAACACAGGTTTCTAACTCCTCCTGCTTATTCCCCATGCTGCATGCATTGGCGTACAGGCATTTCAGAGAGGAGCTGAGCACACTGATTTCACCCCGGGGGTATGGGAGGCCTCCCAGCCTTCACGAACTCTAGAGTGCTGCCCCACTGATGCAAGCCCAGCTCCAACCCCATCCCCCCTCGAGTCTAGTTTAAAGCTCTCCAAATGAGCCCTGCTAATTCCTGTCCCAGCATCCTTTTGCCCCTGCAAGATAAACCTTCCCCATGTATCACTGCTCGGACTGGTGTCTTATAAAACCAGCTGTTATCAAAGAACCCTAAGCCCTGCTTGTAGCACCAGTCTTGTAGCCAATTGTTTACGGACTGAATTTTTCTATTCCATCCCACATCATCACCCAAAACTGGAAGGAGGGAAGAGAAAAATCACTTGAGCCCCAAACTCTTTTACTGTCCATCCCAAGGCCTTGAAATCTTTCTTCATTCCTCTCAGAACACAGGATGCAGCTTCCTCCCCATCTGTCTGGAAAATTAGCAGTGGGTAGTAGTCCGTTGGGTGCACCAGGTTGGGGAGCATCCTGGTGATGTCCCTGATCTGGGGTCTGGGTAGACTACATACTTCCCTACAATGTGGGTCAACCCTGCAGATTGGGCCCTCTGTCCCTCTCGGAAGGAAAATGCCTACTACAATTACCCTTCTTTCTTTCTTATCTGAGGCTGTCTTGAGGTGTGTAGTCAACTGCCTCTTTCTATGCAACCTTGTAGGCGGGCCTTGCACCACATCCTCACCTACCTCTTCTTCCAGATCCAGGGCCTCAAATTTATTACAAAGGGGCATCTGGGGAAGCAAAGCAGGTAGGGAGGGGGTTGCCCACAGCGCCCAACTGGAACTCACTTCCAACCCTCGTCATTTTTTCAGTCCCCTACCTCTACCCAAAAGCAACAGGGTAGGGGCTGTCTCGGGTCTTCCCCCTCTGCCCGACAGGGCAAGTGGGTCCATCACCTTTTGAGGGGTATCCCCCTGGAGCCTCTCTGAGTGGCACACCAGGGAGTTACTCCACCAGTTCATCTCCTTTTCATACTCCCCAATGGACCTAAGTGTCTCGACCTCATCAAGTTTCACAACCATGCTGAGCAGATATTGCACCTGCTCACATCTCACGCAGGTGGAATGCTGGCCGTCCTCACCAGGCAGCAGCAGGCTCTGGCACTCCCTACAGCCACAAACCTGAACAGCCACGGTTTGGAGCAGGCCATCAGTCTGAGTTGCTGCAGTCTTTTTGAGACAAGGTCTCTTTCTGGAGGAGACCATAGTCAGCAGCAGTCTGGGACACTGGCAATAGGTGAGAGGGTCTAACAAGCAAAAAGTGACAACCTCTGCGCCCTACTACACGAGTTACCACATCCGCTGCTGCAGCACAGTGTGGCTGGTACTCATCCACATCACAAGCTGGTTGCCCCTCCCAGTGCCTGCTGGATAGCGAGGCGTTGCTGCCCTCCCTGAGGCTTTTTCAAGGCGAGGGGCAGGGGTGTGATCGCCCTCGCCGTGGTAACGCCCACACCACGTCAGCTGCTCTCGCAAGGGCTGCCGGGAGACTCCAGGTCTCGAGATCGAAAGCGCCCGACAGTTAATGGCTCTTTAGCATCTTTTGTGTCTCACTGTGGCTGTCCTCCTGTCCAACCCCTAGGGCAGGTCACCTCAGTCACATAGACCTCCCCCACGGTTAGGGAAGCAGAAGGGGGGGAAACCTCAGTCAACAGACAGGATCCTCTGCAAACAAGATGCCCAGGCCCAAAAATGACCACAGCCAGATGCAACCAGACTATAAAATGGGGCACCCACCAAAGACCCTCTTTGAGTGGTCTTCTCAAAGCAGCAGGTCTGTGAAGATAACCCTCCCCTTAAATCAGGGACACCATCTAAGGAGACTTCCTAGGATTGAGAGCCCTCACGTTCTCTTTGGCAAGTGATTATTTCTTCTGGATATATCCTTGATTGAGTCCTTGCCCCTCCCCCCCCAGTGATTATTTCTTTTAGGTACCCTTGAGTGAGAAAGGTTTCTCTTTGAGTGAGTGTGTACATGCTGTGGATCATCATTCTTGGGTGGTCATATGGTCATAATACCCTCAACTGGTATATCAAACCTGCATTTTATTAAATGTTTTCAGAGTACAGATTGATTTTGGATTACCCCCTGCTTGCATTGGTTTTGGTTCCAAATTGAAGTTGGCTTAAGGTTACATTGGCTTGGAGTCACTTTCGGGGTGCCTCTGTGACACTACAAAAATAATTTTACTAAAGAACCTAGTTCTCTTTATGTAAATAGAAACATGCCATTATCCCATCAATACAGTATATAACTACAGTAGTGCCTAGAGCAATCCGTTTTTTAACAAATTAATATTGCCCATAGATATTGCTTCAGGTTTTAATTCCTAATCACTTTCTCATTAAGATTATACTTGCTTATCAGCAGACATCTAATCACCCTTTTGTTATTCAGATTTTTCTAGGGACTTTACATCCACACATAGAATGAAAGTGATATTCCAGAAACAAGTCCTAGATTCATCCTACAAAGATCTAGTTAGAAGCAACTAAAAGTTCTGATTATTCATCGTATTTGTAACACCTTCTCAACAATACTGAACCACACTTTGTGGAATCATATGACACTGATCAGGACTGTTCTATAACTCTGGCTACACACTGGTGCTTGGTCTTCAATCACAGTGTTGCTAGATAGGCCAAAAGACCTGACCCTGAGACCTACTGGTAAGTTAATATTAGACTAATAATAACAGCCTATGCTAGGCATTTCATCAACTTCTAATACAAATAATAAATGAGATGTTTAATAGCAATTAATTTTCAACTGTAGAACAAAACCTATCGCAGAAATGAGAAATCAACTATGGACAGTTGATTATCACCGAATTTTGTGGACATGATTAACATAAACTTTGCTCATTATAATGTCATTTTAATTCCAAAAAAAAAAAAAAAAAAAAAAAAAAAAAAAACACACACCTCTTCATTGAAGGCTACCCGCCTCCAGAAAAAGACCCCTACTCACTGAGCATGCATAGTAAAAATAACGTTATATAACTTGTATACAAATATTGTAACCAATCAGCCCTACAGGACTGCCCTGACAGTGTGTGTATACTAATAACATTTTGTATAAATGATTGAGACTTCCATATTGCTGGTATGCTAGCTTAATCTAGCATCTGGACTTATACAGCTCTGTAATAAAATACCTCATCTCTGTGTGCAGAATTTGGCTCTTACGCATGCACACCACGTAATGAACCCTGTTTTATGGAAAACAGTGCAAAAATTAGATAAAAATGGAAACAAAAGCACTGATAATTTTATCATGCAAGCACTTCTTTGATTATGAAAGCCATTCTTTGGCAAAAAGTTTCAAGAGGTAAGTTTAAAATGTCTCTTTTTAGCATTTAATTCCAACCATTATTCACTGTATGGGGATATAGTGGAAGATTTGGTGAGGAGGTTGGTTAAATGTAAATATGCTCAAGTGACTTGCACCAGTCTGTAGAAAAAGCACATACATCACAATAATTGTTTTACTGACCTTGTGCGCTTGATGAGTAGAACCTCTGTATTAGATACATTGGCCTGTGAGAAACTCTAGGCACCTTATCACTATGTCTGAGATTCCTGCTTTGTTGTGAGAAAGAGCGGGAGGCTGCACCTGCCTGAAGCCTTGAAATACAGGAGAGCTCAGCAGGCCCAGTGATCTTCCAGCAGGGCTGAACTGACCAGCACCTGCATCCCCACTGGTGTCACCTCTGCCTGGGAGCTTAGGTGTGGCATTCCAGTCACGTGAGCTGTCCCACCACATCTCTGTAATTGCCACCAGATCATAATCCCCTGACTGAACACAGGTTTCTAACTCCTCCTGCTTTCTCCCCATGCTGCATGCATTGGTGTACAGGCATTTCAGGGAACAAGTTGAGCACACTGATTTCACCCTAGGGGTATGGGAGGCCTCCTGGTCTTCATCAGTTCTAGAGTGCTGCCCCACAGGTGCAAGCCCAGCTATAACCCCATTCCCCTTCAAATCTAGTTTAAAGCTCAGCAGATGAACCCTGCTAATTCCTGTCCCAACATCCTTTTCCCACATATTACTGTCTAGACTGGCATCTTATAAAACTAGCCATTATCAAAGAACCCAAAGCCCTGCCAGTAGCACCAGTCTCATAGCCAAGCATTTATGGACTAGATCCTTCTATTCCATCTCACACCACCACCCGAAAATGGGAGGAGGGAAGAGAGAATAACTTGTACCCCAGACTCTTTTACCAACTGTCCAAAGGCCTTGAAATCTTTTTTCATTACCCTCATACTATGGAATGCAGCTTCCTCCTCACCTGCCTGGAAGATCAGTAGTGGGTAGTAGTCTGTTGAGTGCACCCTGACCCAGGCTCCGGGTAGACTACAAACTTCCCTATGATGAGGACCCTCTGTTCCTCTCTGAAGGGAACTGCCTACTACAATTACCCTTCTTTCTTTCTTATACAGAAGCAGTCTTGAGATGTGGAGTCAACTGCCTCTTCCTATGTGACCTACCTAGCAGTATATAATGAGAGTATATGCTCAGCTTAGCCCAGCAAATGGGCATTGATGTGGTTACTACAGCAGAATCTTCTGGGGAAAAATGTTGGTGAACATATAGTAGATATGTTGAAACTAAAATATTAAATTCAGCTTCTACTGTTTTATAGACTAAATTTGTGTAGAACATCAGAGGAGAAAAGCCCAAGTCCAGTTTTGCCAAAAGACTCTGTTCAGAATGGTTCTGTTTCTTCAGATCTTCAGGTAGGAAAGAGGCAATCTCATTTGGTTTGTTATTGGTTACGGCATTTTATTTGGCAAAGGATAATTATGAGGAAATCTAACAAAACTTGTATTTTTTCATGTTTTAGGTATACAGGAAAATTATATAAATATTATTGAAAGAAGCCAAGTAGACAAAAAAGAAAAACGAAACCAAACAAATCTAAGATTAAGATGTTTTCGCTTGGATTCCCTATCGTGCATTTGACAAGAAATTTCAATTTATGTGAAAATTCTCATCTAACCGTAAGAGGTTGATCAATGACAGCTATAAATAGAATAGTACAGTTGATACCTAAAATCAGAAATTAGTAATAAGTTAATAAGAATAAGGGTCACAGATTTTAGGGGCTTACTAAATTAATAAGAATAAGCTTCACAGATGTTAATTTTAGGCACTTATTAGGTGTTAAGTCACAAGAATGGTATTTGTTGAGATAATCATGAGAACTTTAGGAGACAATGCCCTTGCTCTCAGAAGATAAAGTGGCAAGACCAGTGCAAGGACCACTTCATACTGGTTTTGTTATTCAGTTTGTAAACGCAAAGAAATGTAATGCAAATGCAAAGGATTTCCTGGAAATGTAATGAACATATATTAACTGTGTGGATATAACCTTTGTCTGGAGCTTCTTCACTCCCCCTTACTAGGCAGACCTATCCCCATGAGGATGCTTGACATGCATCAATCATTAAAATGGAATGCTACTTCTAATACCTTTAACCTTTTAGAAGTTTCTTCAATTTGCTGATTTTACAGTATCAGAGTTTACTTACCTTTTTCTTCTGGCGTTGTTCTTTATGTGTGTTAAGTCTTATCAATAAGCACAAATTTGACACAATAGAACAGAAGCCCATTATTTCAGAGGGATAAAGCGTAGCTATTGGTTAAGGCTTCTTACATGATATTAAAACTAGATTTATTGTTTAATTAATGGATTTTATTTCCCTTGGAGTAGCATTGTGCCCAAGTTTATCTCAGAAAGGAAATGCTAATTATCTTTTTCTGCATCAAATACGCCAGATATGCTGGAACTCTAATGGTGGGTTGTTTGTTTGTTTTTTTTTTTTTTTTTTTTTTTTTGTTGTTTTTTTTTTTTTTTTTTCCTCCCTTTTCTGCGCTCAGCATTCTTTTGAGAGGATGCAAAGATACTGGATAAAGTCTTCGTCCTATTCTTTTGAAAGCAGCAGGTTTTCATCCTTTAATACTCTGTGAGCCAATGCAGGTAGGATGCAGGAACAATCACAAAACCATGGATGAAACGCAAAGAGTAAATTTAGCTCCATTCCCTCACAAACTGAAGGATCCCTGAAGCAGCACCCGAGCAGAGGCACACAAGCAGGGGCGCAGGCCCTGCAGAGCTCAGTCCATGCTAGAGGCTCACCAAACCTGCTGGTTTTGCATGTATTTCAAGGACTCAAGCAGGCATAGTTTACCACTGTGGTTTGATCTTTCCTACAGCAGGACAGAAATCTCAAGCATACTTAAAGGCACCCTATCAAACATATCACAGACTAATGTTACCTAAACACAGAGGTTGTACTTGTCAAGCACACAAGACTAAACAACAATTAGTATGGTATATGTGTTTTTGTACACCCCAGCTGCAAGTCACTTGAGCATGTTGACAATCCTTCTCGACAATCTTCCATTACATTCCCACAAATACTACTTGAGTACCATGGGGTGCTTTTCCTTTGATAATAGTATTCTATCCAAAACAAACTAGTTTTGACAAAAATAAGTTTTGCTAATTGCCCTATAGAAATGCATCTCCACTTTTGTCACATGGTGGAATAGGCATGTACAGTAGAAGCACTGTTAAATTCACGTTTTTTTCTTTGTGCGGAATGACCTCGGCCTTCTTAAACTACCAGTTTATGAATGATTCATTTCTGCAGTACATATGCTTCTCTATTTGTGGTCATATCTCATGGATAAATTTTCTTAATTTGTATTCATTAATAGTAATTTATCTGTATTTCCAATGCCCTTTGTAATTGGAAAACAGGATGAAGGCATTGTGTGACAAACTTTGGAAGACCAGAATTTTCTTTTATGATCTACCTGATTATCAAGGAGGTTCTAAGACCATCTTGTAGAGAATGTTAAAGTAAATCAATATTACTGAATAGCCACTTTATATCTGAGAACTTATCTAGTCTAGCAATAATTCAGTTTTGACAAACGAACCAAGGCCCTTCTTTTCTCCTAACCATTCCCTCCTATCTCTGGGCTTAGAAACATTTTCAAGACTGGAAAGAGTTCACAGAATCCCTCACAAAACTCTGACTACTGGTACTGTTACAGCTCTTTTCTCAGCATCCAGAGCCTGTTTATGAACTCAGTACTGTGCCTTATACACTGGCCTGTGCCTGGCCTTATTGCATAGGAAGAGAAATAAATTCAAAACATAGTGCTTTAATTCTCAGGATATCTCAACATTATTCGGAATGTACTTTTTTTTTTTTTTTTTAACAGAAAGTCTGCGCTCCTAAAGTTTCCCAGTATTATCCAACATATACTTGCAACTCATTTTCAGTAATAAAAAGCAAAAAATTATGTTTACTTTTAAAAGGGAAAAACGAGCTTGAATACCATTTTTCTTCTGTTACTCCCCACCTCCTGTATTTCTTGCTGCACGGATATTTTATTGCCCTGTTTTAACACCTGAACTAAAGTTTGTGCTGCTCCTGTGTTAGGGCCTGCTACTGGGAACTGATCACGGGCTGCGCGGAGCTCCCTGCACGAGAGCTCCCGGGCAGGGGAGCGGAAAGCCGCGGCCCCAACCCGCACCCGGGCCCACCGCCAGCTTCAGCCAGGAGCCTGAGGAGTGGGGAAGACGCTCTCCTCGCGCACACCCAGCCGCTCCCTCGCGGGCCTCGCTCTCCGGAAGCCAACGGCCTCGAGGTGGGGGGGGGGACGGGGGGACGGGACACACACGACACCTCCTCCAGCCGCTCGGCCAGGGCTCAAGCCACACCCGCGGCTCTTCCCCAACAAAGTGCTTCCTCACACCACCTCTCGGGGATGGGGCGGTCGCTGCGCACATGCGAGGCTAACTACGCCAGCTTTCTTCCCCCCCCCGCCAGCCCACTGGGGATGTAGCTGGTGCCCCCACCTGAAGGAGGGGGCGCGGGCGGTTCACGCTGAACGCTAGAGCGCCTACCTCCCCGCCATCAGGTGGCAGCTACCTCGGCCGTGTTGGCGCCTCCACCGGCACCGGGGAAGGCGGGAGCCTCGGCCTGATTGTCCGAAGCGGCGGGGTGGGAACAAGACAGGCGGAAGGGGCTGACAGCCCTCGACCAACTGCGGGAGGGGGAGCCCATAGTGCGGTGCAGAGAGGGGAAGCGAAAGGCTGCCAGGCACAGGCTGCAAAGAGAAGGAAAGGCAGCTTACCTTGCTGAGCAGCCCACAGAGCTCAACAGGCAGCCCAACCTCGGTCTCAGGGTCCTCTTCAGAGCCAGAGGAATTCCAACTCTGATTGTCCGACATAGTCGAGCAGAGAAGAGCCCAGTGACCCCTGCCCACAACAGCTTCAGTCTCCTCCTGCTGAAGGGACGGGAGTAGCAGACTCTACCTGAGCAGCACTGCGCCGCACCCGCAGTGCCACCAGCGCCGCTCGCCCCTAACAGCAACTGGCCGGCGCGGAGACACGCAAGCTCGGGTTCCTTCTTCACTGTAACTCCACGATCCCTACCCGCGGCAAAAGCCACAACATAAAGGTAACGAAGAGAGAAGGAACAAGTACGCGCCTGCCTGCCGCGCACTCAAAACACAGCAGACACCACCATCTTACGTAAGGCAGTTACTTTGTGCCTCTATTTATCAGCTCCGCCCCTCGCCTTCCCTCCGAGCTCGCCAGCTGGGCCGCGCGGTGCCTGCCGGGAGTTGTAGTCTTGTTATGTGCAGCAGTAAGAGTGAAGACAGTTGGTTCTCGGAGACGTAGTCCGCTGTGGTGGCTGTCTTCCTCCCGTTGGCAGGTGGCCGCCATCTTGGTTTCGTCGTTTCTGTGGCGCTACCGACGGTTTTCGTTTCTGTAACCCGATGAGGTAGGGCGCTCCGTTCCCTCTGCCTCCGGGCAAGGGAAACGGTGCTGTTTAGGAGAGGGTTCGGTGTGGCGTGCCAAGTAGTCGTGCTGTGCGGCTGCAGGCAAATGGGCTCAGCAGCTCGCTCCTTCCGGGCTGCTGAGGTGCCTCTGCGCTGCTTTCTTTCATTCCGCTTCACCAGCTCATCCCAGAGCTGTATTATGAGCAGAAGGAAAAGTGGCAATCAAGCAGTCTGCATCAGCTGTGAGGTAGTGGTGTACTTTCATTTGCCTAATATTTTGACAGTTTAGGGAATGAAACTATAAACACTGTTTTCTTCAGAACTCCATCTGAGATATATATCCTTGCCGATATTTATGTGTGGAGAAAGGAAAAAGAAAAAAGGCAGTTAAACATACCTCTTCACAGTTGATGAACAGATGTAGTAGATTGGGAAGGACTGGCCCATCTCCTTTCTCGTGATTTCTTGAAAAACAAAAAAAGTGCGTTGAATACTGTTAGTTGGGGAAACTTCAGTTTCGGAACACACACATCGAGCAATGTCGTAAAATTGTATTTTCTCTGACTTCCTCCTTGTGACAAATCATTGTGTAATTTTTCCATGTTATGCTGCTTGAAAGTTTCCATTGAGGGATTGTTTGGTTTGTGTTTTTTTTTTTTTTGAAAGACCTCTTAGCATTGACATAACTATTTATATGTGTCATGGAAAAATTTTTTACAGTGAGGGTGGTAAAATACTGGAACATGTTGCCCAGAAAGGTGGTAGATGCTCCATCCCTGGAAATATTCAAGGCCAGGCTGGACAGGGTTCTGAGCAACCTGGTCTAGTTGAAGATGTCCCTGCTCATTGTAGGGGGGTTTGACTAGATGACCTTTGAAGGTCCCTTCCAACCCAAACTATTTTGTGATGCTATGATTCTATGGTTTAACCCCAGCTAGCAATGAAGACCATGATAGCTGCTTATTCACTCCCCAAGTGGGATGGGGGAGAGAACCAAAAGGGAAAAACTCGTGGGTTGAGATAAGAAGAGTTTAATAAGACCATAATAATAATACACTGCTGCGAGGGCGAAAACTCATGGACTCTACACAATCCAATATGAATTCAAGCAAAGCCATTTATTAAATAAATAAATCTCCATCTAATAGAAACCCATCCACACAACAACCTTAAGAAAATCCCTCCAATCTCCCACAATTCCCCCTTTTTGTTTTTGAACCAGCCAGGCCTTGTTTACAATGCGCGGAATAATCTTTGAAATACACTGCAACATACAACATATGATTAACAACAATGATTACAGTTACATATAATGTAGCTAAGCCTTACATAATAAGATCAAACAACTACCCACCTATTTCCAAGCTTTTAAACCATTTGTCAAACCTTAATTCTACTATGACAATCTTATTAGCGTGCTGTTTTAGTTTGTCTAAAATACCATGAATAGATCCAGAATGATTAAACAAGTTAATACATCTTTCTCCTAAATTCATCACAACCATGTCCTTACGATAACAACAAAAATCTATAGCAACACGACTTTGAAATGTAACATGCCTAATACCATCAACATCTACTATTAACTGAGTTACTATCTCAGAGGTTAGATTAGCCTGTTTAAAAGACCAATAGCTTAACTTTGATATGTCTCCTAAAGCTTTACCAGCCGCTAGACTAAGGAGAAAGAGTGCAGTAGATACTATGGTAGGAATGTCTCATAATTTTACCTCATTTTTGCATTGTCTATCTAAGGGTAATATCACCCTTTTGACTCTCCTGCTGTTTGCTCAAATTTCCATTCTCCAAAAAAGGTACACCACCTGCTTGCTAATAGGCTTCTAGACCACCAGGTCTGTGAGCATCTATAGCACTGAATTAGGATCCATGGTTTACATGTGAAACAGTCCTCACAACTTAGCTCCCTCCTATCTGTCTGCATCCGTTAAGTCTTTGTTGTCTTTATTCGGCCATGGCTTAACCAATTCTGTGGGAATCCACTTCGATTCTTGGCCTGTAATGACACAAGCATAACCTTTTCCCCAGGTTATCAACTGATGTGGCCTTTTCCATTTACCATTAACTAGTGTAGGTTCTTTCTGATTTAGCATGGTTTTGGGTCATACTTGCAAAGTGTTTCATCACAGGGCAAATTTGGGCTGCACCACTTAGATATAAGTGATTCATCACATACAATACTTGTGACAATTGGTTTTGTGGTGTTTTCCCTACTTCTTCCCCCTTTTTGTTTAAAAACAAAACCAAAACCAAAAAAAAACAGTTCAGAATCAGATACGTACGTTGGACCTTGACTACATACTCAGAATCACAATCTGAATTTAGAGGTTCCTCCTTAAAAAGCTCTAAGTAATGTAAAGCTGCGCCAAGTTCTGCTAATTGGGTTGAACCTTCAATAATTTTTACAGAATAATGCCAATTGTTATCTTCATGCCAGACCACTACAGCTTTATGAGACTTCCCAGAACCATCAACAAAAACTGTGCAAGTATGTAAGATCAGACCAACTACAAGTATGGTCTGTGACCTGATGTTAAAGTCTTGCAGGTTCTGCATCAATTTACATTTATGCATGCCAAAAGCTGTGCTGTTAAAAAAGTCAGCTAGTGCAATTTACAAGGATGTAGATTGCAAATAAAAAATCAAAATTAAATTTCGCAAATGGTACATATATGACTACACTTTTTCAAATACATAGCAGATAAAACTAATACCAGAGGCAATGTAGGCCCACTGATGAATGGGGTGGGTGCCCTGGTGGCAGAAGATACAGAGAAGGCAGAATTACTGAATGCCTTCTTTGTCTCTGTCTACTCTGCCGGAGGCTGTCCTGGGGAGCCCTGTACCCCTGAGACCCCGGATGAAGCCAGGTCAATGGAGGAGTTTGCTTTAGTCGATGAGGACTGGGTTAGGGAGCAATTAAATAGTCTGGACATCCATAAATCCATGGGTCCAGATGGGATGCATCCGCGGGTGCTGAGGGAGCTGGCTGAAGTCGTTGCTGGACTGCTCTCCATCATCTTTGCCAAGTCTTGGGAAACGGGGGAGGTGCCCGAGGATTGGAGGAAAGCAAATGTCACTCCAGTCTTCAAAAAGGGCAAGAAGGAGGACCCGGGTAATTATAGACCAGTCAGCCTCACCTCTGTCCCTGGGAAAGTAATGGAACAGCTTGTCCTTGGTGCCATCTCCAGGCATATCAAGGATAAGAGGGTTATTAGGGGCAGTCAGCATGGCTTTACCAAGGGTAAGTCATGCTTGACCAACCTCATAGCCTTTTATGAGAATGTAACAAGGTGGATGGATGACGGCAGAGCGGTGGATGTGGTCTACCTTGACTTCAGTAAAGCCTTTGACACAGTCTCCCACAGCATCCTCACAGCTAAGTTGAGGAGGTGTGGTCTAGACAATAGAGTAGTGAGGTGGGCTGCAAACTGGCTTAAGGAGAGAAGCCAGAGAGTGGTAGTCAATGGTGCGGAGTCTAGTTGGAGGCCAGTATCTAGTGGAGTGCCTCAGGGGTCAGTATTGGGGCCAATATTATTCAATATATTCAATAACGATTTAGACGAGGGAATAGAGTGTACTATCAGCAAGTTTGCTGATGACACTAAGCTGGGAGGGGTGGCTGACACGCCAGAAGGCTGTGCTGCCATCCAGCGGGACCTGGACAGGCTGGAGAGTTGGGCGGGGAATAACCTAATGAAATTTAACAAGGGAAAGTGTAGAGTCCTGCATCTGGGCAGGAACAACCCCAGGTTCCAGTATAGGTTGGGAAATTACATATTAGAGAGCAGTGTAAGGGAAAGGGACCTGGTGGTCCTGGTGGACAACAGGATGACCATGAGCCAGCACTGTGCCCTTGTGGCCAGGAAGGCCAATGGCATCCTGGGGTGTATTAGAAGGGGGGTGGTTAGTAGGTCGAGAGAGGTCCTCCTTCCCCTCTACTCCGCCCTGGTGAGACCCCATCTGGAATATTGTGTCCAGTTCTGGGCCCCTCATTTCCAGAAGGACGCCAGGATGGAGCCAGGCTCTTCTCGGTGGCAAACAATGATAGGACAAGGGGTAATGGGATCAAGCTGGAACACAAGAGGTTCCGCTTAAATTTGAGAAAAAACTTCTTCTCAGTGAGGTTGACAGAGCACTGGAACAGACTGCCCAGGGAGGCTGTGGAGTCTCCTTCTCTGGAGACATTCAAAACCTGCCTGGACATGTTCTTGTGCGACCTCACCTAGGCGTTCCTGCTCCAGCAGGGGGATTGGACTAGATGATCTTTTGAGGTCCCTTCCGATCCCAAACATACTGTGATACTGTGATGACAAAAGGATCATGGCCTATTAAGAATTAAATTAATTCCCTGCATTTCTTGATCAGAGTAACAATTGGTATATAAGTCTGTTAGCATTCTCATCATACTGTCTCACAATAGCCACAGGTTGTTTCTATGTTGTAGCTATAGATAGACAAATCTGCAAGTCCGACTGAATGCAGTCAGCCTGTAAGGTTGTAATAAATTTATTCCTCAAAGTTTCCAACTCCATTTCAGCTGTCATATTTATTGGATATTGTTTTCCCTTACCGGATCGAAGTCCTGTTTCAGATCTATCAGTGTAGTATTTGCTTTATCAAAACATTGGCTGTTAATACTAGTGGAAATACAGCATTCAAAATTTCCTTGGAGATTTCTCACTTGCACAAGCAGATCTGCACCATCCAAGCAGCTTCTTGTAAGACATGCAACTAAACAGAATTCTCAGAAAACGTTATTTGAGCTTACAATTTACTTAACAAATCCTGACCCAAGAGAGGTATAGGACTTTCTGGCAACTACAAGAATTCATGTATTAAAACTTTGTTCCAAATTTGGCATTCTGTTGGTCTCACAAAACAGTCTTTCTTTCATTTTCTCCCATGGCCTCAAAAACTAGCACGGTGAATTTACTAAGAAGTCTCTTACAACCAGTTACCACAGAATAAGTCTATTAGAAAAAAATTTTGGTTTAATTTCCCAGCTTCATTAGAACTATGGACCCACTGGCAATGCCTTTAAATTTCAACCCTCAGTCTCCTTGATGCAGTATTACAGTTCCCTAGCAGTAACATCGCTGGGGAGGGGGGAATAAAACCTCCCTTTTGCCCCCATCTGAGATGGCAGGATCTCCAGCCCAGCATGAAAACAAATCAGTTCGAACTCTGCATCAAACCAACCTGGCTCCACTCCACACCCACATCAGTACCAGTCTGACCCAGAGAAGCACTGAGCACTCTGACCCCCAAAAGCTGACCAGTGTGAAAAGACTGACTTCAGCAAGGAGGTAAAATGATGAGCTCTCTCCCCAGATGTGCCAAAACCTAGGAGACAAGACAGAAGCAAAAAGAAACATCACCAACAACCCCTGATTCAAAGCCGAGAAGCAACACAGCGCCACAACAAGGATGGATGACAATACTCCAGAAAAAAAGGACAGAGCAGGGGGAGTAAAGCCCCCCTTTCTCCGCTTAGCAGAGGGAAAACAGGTTTTTTCCTTTTATTTTTTTTTTTTTTTCTTCTTCTTTCTCTTCTTGCTGCAGCTCAGATATAGCCAAGGCCATGCAGCTGGCGTAATCGCTTATACGAAGTGGGAGGCTCTGGCGAACTCCTCGGTTACAATGAGCTGAGTTTTATACAGAATTCCAATTAGCTCAACAGTTGTTACATTCCTCAGCCCCATTTACCTTTCACAATTTACAGATAATTTACTGTATATTAAGGATCAATCCATTATTCCATTTTCCTAGATCCAAATCAGTTGACATTCCAGCAACTTTTAAACACAACCACATACAATACCAAGTTCACATCCATCATAGCATTTAGGTGTTTGTTTGTTTGGGTGTTTTTTGTTTGTTTGTTTGCTTTTTTTGTTTGTTTGGGTTTTTTGTTTGGTTGTTGTTTGTTTGTTTGTTGTTTTTGTTTTTTGTTTTGTTTTGGTTTTTTTGCAAAGCAGAGTTTAACAATTTAAATTCTTTTCTGGTCTCAAAATTACTAGATAACAATATAAGCAATTACTCTAATGCATAAGGATGCATCCTAGGGGGAGAGCAAGGTGGAATTTTAGCAGTGGAACCGGTTCCCATTTTGTAATTATCTCCCCAAACAAAATTCTTGTGGTACCAAATAGAAATATGCAAATTAAAATACTGAGCTCAGATATGAAAACCAAATACCAAGTTCAAATATGCAGATAGATCAGAGTTACACTTATTCAAGACAGTATCTCGATTTTTGCATTGCACCTTTGAACCGCTTACTGCCCAGCCAGGTAACGGTGCCGCTGGGTCTCCCTGACAAAACAGGTCAGTGCGTGCTGGAGCCCAATTGGCACCTGCCCCCCCGCCGCTGCAGCAAGCTGGACTGGACAAGGCTTTTATTAGTGTCTCATCTCATGCGCTAGAACTGTTATTCCAAAACCAGGTTTCTTTTCTCGGTATGCATACAAAAGAGCCAAATTTAGTGCACCGAGATGAGAGACAGCCTGTCACAGAGTTGCGCAAGTCTAGATACCGGAATAAAGCTATCATTCTAGAAAGAAAAGTAACAGCTATTACACAAAATCTTAACATCACGTTCACGCAGTAAGGAACTAAATTACTCATGATCTTCTGTACTATCACAAAACGCACTTTTTGAGTCAACCGATTCTCATGATTTAACAGTCTGTGAACTTACTGTACCATATAACAGGCAAAGACTTACCAAACTATAATATACTTTAACAGATACCTACAAAGAAAACAGGTTAATAAGGAAAACATCGTGCAGACTTCAGCAAGTTTACTGTGACCTGTGTGTTATCAGTTAACTCTCTCTCAGCTTGATGAAGTTCAAACCGTTCCGCCTGTAAAACTGTCTGAAATGATTTAATGATCTCTTGTAGGGATTTATTTTGTCCTACTCTTCTTGCCTTAAAAACAACATTAATTGCAACAAAGTGTTATACTTCAAGATTCTATTCTCCGGACACTTTTCCAAATCGTTTAACTTATATAGCAGCCACCATTAATCACAAAATTTTACAAGACCTTCCTTCCTCATATTTCCAAGTGCTTTCCTATGTTTTAAAACACCTCCCAATACCGATTTCTTAAAAACACGACTGAAAACAGTAATTTTTGACCCCATCTCGTAAGTAAAAACCATGAGAAGAGGGAGGGAGGGGGGGAAAACACAGGGCTGCTTGCAGCGTGAGTGGGAAAAGTGGGGAGAAAGTTTTACGGTGTACTTATACCACAAAGAAACAATTCTAACAACAACCAGTAAAAAGTTAACTCACATTCCTGACAAGCTGCTTGATTTTCAGAGGGGCAATACACAGAAGCACGTAATATGTACTGTAAAACTCGCAAATAACACGTCGATAGCAAACATTAGCATTCTCTACTGCTAATTTCAACACCAGTGCTTCCTAAACTTCTAAGTTTTCGACCTGCTTATTGATGGCCTCTTGAAGGTGGTCAATAAATTGCATGTAATTCTCATTGGAACCCTGATAGAAGTTATAAAAGATTTGGCTGCTTTGTTGGTTTCAGACACCTCTACTATAGCTTGATATGCAAGGTCTGCTGACTGCCTCAGGATTTCAGAAACTAATAGCGCCTGTAATTGTGGTGTGTCAATTAGTGTCAGTTCCAAGAGTTGTGGGATACCTGCCCCTTTCAACGAGTCCCCATCGTTCCATCCTAAATGATCTATAGCTGTTACATTGCATAGGTTTAATTTTGTTTGAGTCTTTCATAGTTTTTATCTGATCTTGGGGCAACATGTACACATAATCCTTTAACTTTTCAAGAAAATGCTGCAGACCCTTATTCTCATCCGAGTCATCAGATAACGCGGACTTGAATGGTGCTGGAGAATTGTTAGTAACAGGGTGGTTCGGAACAGTGGATGTTCTCGCCAATACTTTCTAGCATCATAATTATTCGTATAACCTGCGTCCCCAGGAGCACCCCCTTTCCTGTCATGATCATCATGACTGCATTGCTGACAGTTGGATTCACTCGCTAATAGCTGATCTGGTCTTTCACACAGTTCTCTTGTCCAGTTCTTATCCAGTGACTCCTTCTGCTCTCTCATGAAAGTTGGAGGGTTAAAAGGCAGTAAAGGCAGATGCTTGTTTATGACTTTAGCATTCTCAGCTTTCACAGGTTCTTTGGGCAAGTTGTCTGACTCCAGTCCTCTGGACTTGTTGTTCTCTCCAGGGTTAGGCAACAGTACAGGAGGCCACCCGCTCGGCATTTTTCCTCCCCCCGCCCCGGACTGCCAAGCTATTGGGGGTGCCGAAAGCACAGCAGGGGATGGAGTAGGGAGGGTATCACAGACACAAACCAGGTGAACTTCACAGCGACTTTCAGGATACTTATCAGGTTTGCAATGCTGCAAAAATTCTGGCAGCAGCAGACCGTTCAGTCTTAAGATCTTTTTAAGGTAGTGATTATAAGCTTCCACGTAGTTACTAATGATTTCGCTTCTTTATCTCCATTGCTGACTTTATCCCATAATTTCTGCCTTATATTGTCCCAAAGTTCAAGTTTTGAGTCACTAATGCTTGTAACAGTCTTTTCAGGTTTTAATTGCTTCATTGAAGTAATTATCAGTTTCCAGGTGGTTACAAGGCCGAGAATATATTTTTCACTGCAACTAATTGCCTTCCACAACACAGTTCCCGCTTTTTCCCAAGTCTCTATTTGAAAAACTCCTAACAGGTCAGCAGGAAACCCATTGCCTCTGCACCAAATTAATAATCTTTTGAGGTTACTCTCCTCATACTTCACCCCTCTCTTAGAGAGAATATGCAAGAGGAGCCGCAGTATTTCTTCTTCTTCTTTAAAAATATTCTGCCCCATCTCCTCTCGCCCCCAGCTGCTCACCTGTTTGGGTGTCCATTGCAACGATATCGGATCCTTTATCCCTCCTCTGTCGCTTCTGTAGCGATCAGTCAGGAGTCACGCAGCCCGCAGACTGTGTCCTGGTCACGGTCCAGCCGAGCCATTCCAGCTGGGGCTCGCTCCCTGCAGCAGTCGTCCCCCTTCCGTAAATTCTCCTTATGGATCACGTCGGATTCACCACTTGCGAAGGCGAAAACTCATGGACTCCACACAATCCAGTATGAATTCAAGCAAAGCCATTTATTACAGAAACAAGCCTCCTCATATATACATCTTGTTGAGGCCCTGAGGCCTCACTCCCACAACGGGTGTTGTTTTTCAGCCTTCGGGCTGGCCTTGAGATTCCTTTGGCTTGTTCAGAAATAAATCTCCTTCTAATAGAAACCCATCCACACAACAACCTCAAGAAAATCCCTCAAATCTCCCACACACTGCTAGTAATTATTTATATATATAAATATATAAATATATATTGATCTCAGAGCGCAAAATTAAGGCAACCAAAAAGCCAAGGGGTTATGATTCAATCAAACAGTGTTACTTTATTAATTTGCCCGTAAACCGGCACGCGATAGAGAGAGAGAGAGTAAGGAAAAAGGAAAAGGGAAAAGAAACAGGTAAAGAAAAAGTAAAGATGGGAAATAAGGGTGCGTTACCACCAGTAGAGCTTCAGAGGCGTCCCTCTGGTCTCTGGTCCTGTACAGTCCTGCTGGTCCTCCGTCATGGTTCGGGATCCTCTGGTGGGAAGATCTCCACAGTGTCCATTCAGGAGTCATCTCTTATGCTTCTTCACCCCACCTCGCTCCCATTGTTTGAGGCCAGTCTTCGCCTTGATTTTGCAACCCAGGCTTGCACTGCGCAGGCTCGAAAGATTCACGCTTTCTTTTGCCAGCGCTTACGTAGCCAGCATTAAAGGGTCTTTCTCTGGTCCATTGGGTAACCTCAGGACCCTTGGCGAGCTTCTGGGCACGCTCCTTTTCGTTGGCCATTGTTTGGGGGAGCAGGTTGGGGACAGGTGTGACTGAGGCTGCAGGTGAGAACACATCTTCTGGACGGCAGCTATTGTCCCTGGGTCAAAGAGACCCTCATAACAATCACTTTCACGAGGCAGGGGCTGGTTTGGCTGAAGCAGCAGGTGAAGTCCATACAGCGGTCATTGTAAGCAGCAGTTCCCCCATATCGGAGAAACCAGTGCTTCTCCTCGGGCCTCTCTCCAAGTCATTGTCCATGCATTCTTTCTGTCAGGTCCTCAGTTCTCTTAGTTCCTGATGGCGATGTTCAGGCAAATACTGCTCCGTCTTCGGACCGACTCTTATAGATACTTAATATAAATGCTCACAAACTCCGATCACACTGAACAGCCAGTCCGGGAAAGAAGAGCAGAAAGGCCAAAGGTGAACTGCAAAACAGCAGAATGACAATAGGCTGAACTAACACCGAACTCCAAATGGAGGGGAACGGAACTCAACTCCCAAATGTAACTAATGAGCCAGAAAACCCAGTCCCAGCTACATACAGAACATAATGCTAATGGTAGGGTGTCAGGGATTGGCTCAAGGAGCGTGGACATGAGTCCACCAAGCAACTGTACGAGCAGAGCCCATTTTAGTTGACGTAAGTAGGCCTTAGTTAGCTTGTCTATTAGGCCGTGGGAAAGGGGGGAATGGAAAAGTACTGACTAAGGCTGGGTCAGCATATCCTTGAAAAGATAAGAGTCAGAAGAATGCGGGATGCGCATAGCTAGCTAAACCCAAGTAGGTGGAGTAAGTAAATGTAACCTTTTAGTGCTTAGCCTATTAGATAGAGACAAGTATGCATAATTATGGTATTTGGTATAAATACACGCTATCTCGGGCAATAAAGTTGAATCATGCTTTATCACTCACATTGAGTCGGCCTGCATGTTTTCCTCAGCCACGTACTCGCAAGTGGCGTCCCGAACAGGGACTCTCGAAGGAGCGGCTGAAGCAGAGGGGCACCAGGAAGCAGCGACCAGGGGGTCAAGAGTGACCGAACACTGCGTGCGTTGGTGTGTCGTCTCCGAGGACCTGAACTGAATTTAGGAGTTTGCCGTCTGCGTGGGCTACAGGGCAAGGGCTGCAGGTGGTGCCAGGTTTACAAGGTACCAAGGATTATAGGGTAAGGCGCCTTTCTTTTGCCTAAGGGCAGGTATCAGGATATGGATAACGGAACTATGGATTTAAAAGTAGCCCTAAATTTATTGCAGTGCTTTTCAGAAAAGCGGGGAGTAGATTGTATCAAGCATTTAACGGGGTTAGTAAAGTTAGGTAAAGTTAAGGGTTGTTTTCAGAATCCGGATTCTCTTTTTGATGTTAGTGAATGGCGAAAATTAGGGGATATGTTATGGGATATGGTTATAGATGATGATAAATCAGCGAAGAACCTCAAAAGACTATTAACTTGGTGCAGAGGCAATGGGTATCCTGCTGACCTGTCAGGAGTTTTTCAAATAGAGACTTGGAAAAAGATGGGAACTGTGTTGTGGAAGGCAATTAGTCACCGTGAAAAATATATTCTCGGCCTTGTAATCACCTGGAAACTGAAAACAGAACTGGACAACAGAACTGTGTGACAGATTAGATCAGCTAACAGCAAGTGAATCCGACAGTTGGCAATGTGGTCATGATAATCGTGACAGGAAAGGTGGTGCTCCTGGGGACTCAGGGTATAAAACTTAGAAGTTAAGGAAGCACTGGTGTTGAAATTAGCAGTAGAGAATGCTAATGTTTGCTATCAACATGTTATTTGCGAGTTTTACAGTGCATATTATGTTCTCCTGTTTATTGCCTCTCTGAAAGTCAAGCAGCTTGTCAGGAATGTGAGTTAATTGTTTCACTGGTTGTTGCTAGCATTGTTTCTTTGTGGTATAAGTGCGCCGTAAAACTTTCTCTCCACTTTTCCCACTCACGCTGCAAGCAGCCCTGTGCTTTTCCATTGGGTCAGAAATCACTGTTTTCAGTCGTGTTCATAAAAAATCGGTATTGGGAGGTGTTTCAAAACATAGGGAAGCACTTGGAAATATGAGGAAAGAAGATCTTGTAAAATATTGTAATTAATGGTGGCTGCTGTATAAGTTAAATGATTGGGAAAAGTGTCCGGGGAATAGAATCTTGAAGTATAACACCTTGTTGCAATTAATGTTGTTTTTAGGGTGAGAAGAGTAAGACAAAATAAATCCCTACAAGCGATCATTAAATCATTTCAGACAGCTGAGAGAGAGTTAACTGATAACACGCGGGTCACAGTAAACTTGCTGAAGTCTGCACAATGTTTTCCTTATTAGCCTGTTTTCTTTGTGGGTATCTGTTTAAGCATGTTGCAATTTTGGTAGGTCTTTGTTATATGGTACAGTAAGTTCACAGACTGTTAAATCATGAGAATCGGTTGACTCAAAAGGTGCGTTTTGTGATAGTACAAAGATCATAAGTAATTTAGTTCTTTACTGCGTGAATGTGATGGTAAAATTTTGTGTGTAGTAGCTGTTATTTTTTTTTCTTTCCTCTAGCATACTACCTTTATTCCGGCATTCAGACTTGCGCAACTCTGTGACAGGCTGTCTCTCATCTCGGTGCACTAAATTTGGCCTTTTTGTATGCACATCAAGTAAAGAATCCTGGTTTTAGAATAACAGTTGTAGCGCACCAGATGAGACACTAATAAAAGCCTTGCCCAGTCCAGCTCGCTGCGGCGGGGGGGGGCAGGTGCCAACGGGGGTCCAGCGTGCACTGACCTATTTTGTCAGGGAGACCCAGAGGTACCTCCACCTGGCTGAGCAGTAAGCGGCCCAAAGGTGCAATGCAAAAAATTGAGATATTGTCTTAAATAAGTGTGTGACCCATCTGCATATTTGAACTTGGTATATGGTTTTCACATCTGAGCTCAGTATTTTAGTTTGCATATTCATATTTGGTACCAAAAGAATCTTGTTTGGGGAGATAATTACAAAATGGGAACCGGTTCCACTGCTAAAATTCCACTTTGCTCCCCCTTAGGATGCATCCTTACACATTAAAGTAATCGCTTATATTGTTAGAAAAGCATTTAAATTGTTAAAATACTATGACAGATGTGAACTTGGGGTATTGTATGAAGTTATGAAGTTGTATTTAAAGGTTGCTGGAATGTGAACTGATTTGGATCTAGGAAAATAGAATAATGGATTTATGTTTGTTATACTGGTTTATACTGTTTTTTGACATCTCTAAATTGTAAAAGGTAAATGGAGCTAAGGAATGTAACTATTGCTGAGCTACTTGAAATTGCATATAAAGTGTAGTTGGAATGAAATGGGAAAACAAAAGAGCAAAATATCCCAGGCCTGTGTGCAGCTCATTGTAACTGAGAAGTTTCCCAGAGCCTCCTACTTCGTAGCAGCCAGTATGCCAGCTGCGTGACCTTGGTTATATCTAAAACTGCAGCAAGAAGAGAAAGAAAAAACAACTGGAAAAACCTGGCTGCCCGCTTTTAAAGCAGTGAAAGGGGGTTTCTCTCTCCCCCCACTGCAGCGATGTAATACTGAATGGAGCAGGCCGAGGGTGAAGTTTAAAGGCATCCTTAGCAGACCCATAGTTCTAATGAAACTGGAAAATTAAACCAAAAATTTGTTGATAGACTTATCCTGTGGTAATTAGTTGTAAGAGACTTCTTAGTAAATTCACCATGCTAGTTTTTGAGGTCATGGGAGAGAATGAAAGAAAGGCCGTTTTTTGAGACCAATGGAATGCCAAATTTGGAACAAAGTTTTAATACATGAATTCTTATAGTTGCCAGAAAGTCCTATACCTCTCTTAGGTTAAGATTTGTTAAGCAAACTGTAAGCTCAAATAACGTTTTCTGAGAATTCTGTTTAGTTGCATGGCCTACAAGAAGCTGCTTGGATGGTGCAGATCTGCTTGTGCAAGTGAGAAATCTCCAAGGAAATTTTGAATGCTGTATTTCCGCTAGTATTAACAGCCAATGTTTCAATAAAGCAAATACTACACTGAGAAATCTGAAACAGGACTTCGATCTGGTAAGGGAAAACAATATCCAATAAACATGACAGCCAAAATGGAGTTAGAAACTTTGAGGAATGAATTTATGACAACCTTACAGGCTGACTGCATTCGATTGGACTTGCAGATTTGTCTATGAAACAACCTGTGGCTATTGTGGGACAGAATGATGAGAATGCTAACAGACTGATATACCAATTGTCACTCTAATCAAGAAAATGCAGGGAATTAATTTAAGTCTTAATAGGCCATGATCCTTTTGTCATATATGTACCATTTGTGAAATTTAATTCTGATTTTTTTTTTTTTTCCTTATTTGTAATCTATGTCTTTGTAAATTGCACTTGCTGGTTTTCTTAACAGCACAGCTTTTAGCATGCATAAATGTAAATTGCTGCAGAACCTGCAAGTCTTTAACATCAGGTCATAGGCCATACTTGTATTTGGTCTGATCCTACATACTTGCACAGTTTTTGTTGATGGTTTTGGGAAGTCTCATGAAGTTCAAAGTTGAAAGTTCAACCCAATTAGCAGAACTTGGCACAGCTTTAAATTACTTAGAGATTTTTAAGGAGGAACCTCTAAATTTGATTTGTGATTCTGAGTACGTAGTCAAGATCCAACGCAAGTATCTGGTTCTGAACTTTGTTTGTTTGTTTGTTTGTTTGTTTCACAAAAAACAAAAAGGCGGGAGAAGTAGGGAAAACACCACAAAACCAATTGTCAAAAGGATTGTATGTGATGAATCACTTATATCTAAGTGGTGCAGCCTAAATTTGCCCTGTGATGAAACACTTTGTAAGTATGACCCAAAACCATGCTAAATCAGAAAGAACTTACATTAGTTATGGTCAAATCACTAGTTAACGGTCAATGGAAAAGGCCACACCAATTGATAACCTGGGGGAGAGGTTATGCTTGTGTTTTTACAGATCAAGGGCCGCAATGGTTGCCAGCACGAAACGTGAAACCTGTGTTATCTTCCTGACAATGACTGTTGCAGCTGCTGTGTTTTGGATGCCTGCACAGACAAAGACTAACATGTGGATTACTTTAGCCAACATGACTGACCATCTATATGCCTAACTACGATGTCTCTGGAAAAAACGTTCCACACATGCTTGGTTGGTGTCTTCCTTGATGACTACAGCAGCATCACACGACTGTTTCAAATAGTGGTCGATGCAGAGGCATTGCAACGAACTGTAATAATACTAACATGGCACTTTGGATTAATTGTCTCCTGGAAGCAGACATCGAACCACAGGAACTGGAATTGCTGGCATCTATGCCCATGCTTCTATCCAGCTGGTTTGTGAAAAGTGTCAGAACAGTATACAAGAACATGAATGGATAAAACTGCAAAATATTAATGCTACCCTTGGTGACTATAGAAATGAAACTCAATGGTGTAATGCCTCGCAGAAGAATCCAAGGGGTGTCATTGATAATGTGGGAGAACGACCCCAAAACCTCCTGTATGGTGTATTTTTGATCTGTGGAGATAAAGCCTGACCAGGAATTCCTTCTAATGCTGTTGGAGGACTGTGTATTTTGGGACTATTAACTCTCTTAACGCCCAGTGTATCTATGATAATAGATCACAGAAGAGCAAGACGAGAAAAACACTTTTTGCGTGTATATGAGTCAAAATGTAATGATAATGTAGATTTTTGAGGATCAGGGTTAAGGGTTTTAGGATCTCTTTTATCTAGTGTTGGCACAACTAAAGCTTTAAATACTTTAGAAAAATTAGGATGCTGGCTAGTTAAGCAAACAAAAAGAACTTCTAAGGCTTTAAGTGGACTTTTGTTAGATGTGGATTCTGTAAGACATGCTATACTGCAGAATACAGTCGCAGGAGACTTTTGTTATTAGTCCATGGCCATGGATGTGAGGAATTTGACGGAATGTGCTGTATGGATTTACAGAATAAGTCGAGATCCATCCACAAGGAGATTAAACAACTTATGGACCATTCACAGAAGATCAGAGAGGATGTGGGCCTCTTTGGCTTAGAGGGCCTCATGAACTGGTTTGGACTAGGAGGATGGGTAAAAGGGCTTTTGCAGAGTGCTCTGGCTCTCTTAATCATAGTAGTAGTTGCATTAATATGCTTGAGCTGTGCTATATCATGTATTAAGAAGATTTTAGAGCAGACACTTGGGCAGGCTCTGCTCGTAAAAAAAAAAAAAAAAAGAAAAGAAAAGGGGGGAGATGTCAGGGATTGGCTCAAGGAGCATGGACATGAGTCTACCGAGCAACTGTACGAGCAGAGCCCATTTTAGTTGACATAAGTAGGCCTTAGTTAGCTTGTCTATTAGGCCGTGGGAAAGGGGGGAATGGAGAAGTACTGACTAAGGCTGGGTCAGCATATCCTTGAAAAGATAAGAGTCAGAAGAATGTGGGATGCGCATAGCTAGCTAAACCCAAGTAGGTGGAATAAGTAAATGTAACCTTTTAGTGCTTAGCCTATTAGATAAAGTATGCATAATTATGGTATTTGGTATAAATACACGCTATCTCGGGCAATAAAGTTGAATCATGCTTTATCACTCACATTGAGTCGGCCTGCATGTTTTCCTCAGCCGCGTACTCGCAGTAGGGAATATTTCGTTGATCAACCTGGATGTTGATCAACGAATGGATCAACATGATCAGGATGGAGGGCTTACTCAAGGGTATATCTAGAACAACTAATCCCTCACCAAGGAGAAGGTGAGGACTCTCAGTCCCAGCAAGTCTCCTTAGACAGTGTCCCTGATCTAAGGCAACGACTCTTTTTACAGTCCTGCTGCTCTGAGAAGACCACTCAAAGAGGGTCTTTGGCAGGGGCCCCATTTTATAGCCTGGTTGGATCTGGCTGTGGTCATTTATGGACATGGTCCAGAAGCTTTTCTGGGCCTGGGTGAAACGAAGAAATAAACTTAACAGCAGAGTCAATTATACTGTTAAGCAGGTGTATGGGAATATAACGGAAGAATGGCAAGGAGGTTAAATGTAAATATGCTCAAGGGACTTGCAGCTGTCTGTAGAAAAAGCACATACATCACTAATTGTTTTACTGACCGTGTGTGCTTGACAAATAGAACCTCTGTGTTAGATAACATAGGCCTGTGAGAAACTCTAAGACACCTTATCGTTATGCCTGAGATTCCTGCTTTGTTGTGAAAAAGCAAAAGGCTGTGCCTGCTTGAAGCCTTGAAATACAGGCGAACGCAACAGGCCCCGTGATCTTCTACCAGGGCTCAACGTACCAGCGCTTGCATCCCCACTTGTGTCACCTCTGCATGAGAGTTTAGGCGCTACTTTGGAGATCCCCCAGTAGAGAGATAACTAAACTAAAACTTGTTCTTTGCCAATGCATTTGTGGCCTCTGGCTCTTCTTGCGACATGCCTGGGTTGGTTCGCACAGCAGGCATTCTTTATTGACAGTGCTGGGGAACACTGGGAATTATTCTACATAAGTGCTCCAATGACTGGATGCTCTTGCATTGCTTACATTCGCACAATTATTGCATATTCATTACAATTTTTAGAAATGTTTCACATACATCTATACTAAGAAATATTTGATGAAGTTAGTTATAATTGATTAGTTTTTTGCTTACAATACATCTATTAATTATTAGTTAAATATAAGCTAAGCACTCTGCTTCTAAACAATGTATTACTTAATCTTCTGTCTCCCTCTTGTCATGCAGAAGGATGTAAAACTTGAAAAATATCCCCTCGTTTTGCAGGTGGTTAGAAAGCATTTATCATGTCAATTGATTAGTGATGGGTACATCTTTTGTAACTTAATCACAGTATACATTAGTTTAGCAGCTTCCCTTCAGTTCCCCCCTTTTCAATATACTTGCGAATTCTTTTGCAATTGTCCTGGTTTTGTTAAAAACAAGACCAGTTCTCTTTTAGTGTATTTTCCTTTCAGCTATGTTCTAAGAAACTGCATTTTTCTGAATTTAGCTGCATGTTTTTTGAGACGCTGTTTGCTCTGGAGCTGATAAGATGACCAATGGTATGTAGAAGAGGCCCAGGTTTAGATTTATTGCTATAGCAACCAAGGATACTGATAAAATTTCTCACATCCCGTAAGTGAGAGGATAGTATTTGCTAGAAGGGGCGGACAGAACAAGTGACTAAAACTGACCAACTGAGTATTCCATCCCATACACATCATACACCCTATAAAAGTGGGAGATCACGAGGGTCTCGCTCTCTTCGACCATGGCCGGCATCTGAAGAGGACCCTGCCTGTCATGCCTGTGATCCGAGGCCTGGTTCCAGACCCTGCATTCCTGAATACAGTTCCGGTTTACTGCAAAGTCCCACCGAGGACTTCCGGGTGCCTGCCCTGTAGCTGCTGGAGTGACGCCAACTCTGACGCGGGAGGGGGGAAACGCTGCGCCACCCCGGGAAATTCAAGATTGGTTTTGTATATTTTGCATTATTTTCTCTATTTATTAGTAAAGCATTTAAAGCTTTTCCAACTTAGAAGTCTCTCTCCCTTTTCCTCCTATTACCTTTCCTTAGCGGGGAGGGTGGGGGGTTAACAGAGAGCATCTGCCATGGTGTGAAAAATGCAGTTGTGATTCGTGCTAAGATGTTTAACGTTTACAGATATAACCAAATGAGGCACGGGCTCTGAACCTGGAAAAAGGTGGTTAAGTTCCATGTAAAAAGTTATGAAACTTGTTTATGAAGGGAACTAACATTTTAAGGGCTAACTAAGCATATAATGGGTGCCTACTAATGAACTAACACTTTAAGGCTTAGCCACACAATAAATGCTTAGTTTAGAGCTTTATGTTAAGAAGAACAGAACCCCATTGAATGCCAAGATAAGAAGTTTTACTGCACCTAGCTGTAAACTTGAGACAAGATAACGAAGATTTACAGCAAAAGGGGGCGCCAGTCTGGTTTCAATCGACTTGGCAGCTTGGGTCCCAGTCAATTCAACATAATGAGCCAAAGGTAAAAATTTCACTGTGATGAAGCTGAAGGAGCCTTCATCCAAAGACCCCCAAAGACCCCTCCTCAAATTCACCAAGTGGCACTGCACAGGCACAACAGGGGAGGGTCTATGGAAATGGTTATCTGAGACTCATTTTAATCAGAAGCGGGGAAAGGTTATGAATATGTATAGGCGTTCCTGGGGTCATTATGAATATGTAATACCTTACTGTATTTAAGCACACTTCTTATTGTTAAAAGGTGTGCATGTTGGGCGGAGCGAATCCCCCGCGCACCCAGCGCTGTTTTGCTTATGCTCTAATGAACACGTGTTTAAGGAATACAAGGAATTTGATTAAATGTTGTTTATCCAAAGAAAAAGCTTAAGTTATTTATTTCAATGGTTTATTGTTGCCCTGCAGTAAACAGTGACAGCAATACTGATCTACAAAATCTTATCATCTCGTGTTGCGGTACAGCATAATTCTGTTACCTGATAGCAGTACCAAATAGAACATTGTAGCATAATGCAAGTAAAAATTATTAGCATTAAAATTAGAGTCACAAACATAAATAGCTACTTTAACTAGGTCAAATTGGGTATCTATGAAGTAAGCTTATACAAAATTTCTTCAAAACTCCAAGATATATCATC
Source organism: Columba livia (assembly GCF_036013475.1). Lineage (NCBI taxonomy): Eukaryota > Metazoa > Chordata > Aves > Columbiformes > Columbidae > Columba > Columba livia. The sequence goes on along the minus strand of NC_088641.1, from coordinate 12,920,792 downwards.
TTTAGTGACTTCATGTAATACTTCAGTTTATTCCCGAAAGAAGTTGCAGTCACTCATATTTCAATACCGTGTAAGAGTCTTTATTTTGTAACAAAACCAAAATTCAATATTGTCAAGTCTATAATTATCACCAATAATGCGAACAAGGGATGTTTTGTAGTTCCAGATTAGACCTGTGCAGACATTTATTTTTGTTCAATTTGGGCTATGTGCTGGTTTGACTGAAAATGGGTTAATTTTCTTCATGCATTTAGAAACCTTTCTTTTTTATAGCTAGCACGCTCATTATTTGGACTTAGTCTGAGAAACAAGAGATAACACCCCAGCACAGAGCTAATGTTTTTAATTTCTCTAGTCTGAGAGCCAAGGACACTCTGAGTGCTCTGCCTACAGATGTGAAGCATCGAGGAAGAGGGGCATGGATGGATCAGAGCTTGACTGACATCCAGATTGATCAATACGAGTATTCCATCCCATTAGCATCATACTAATTATTTAAGGAGTCAGGGCCTTCTGGTTTGCTCTCTTGCTCTTCTGCTCTTTCTCGTTCTTACTTGCTCTGAGGCGCAGCTGAGGGAGTTTGGATTGGGAGTTTTAGTTTGGCCTTTTGCCATTTTGCAGAGGCCTCTGAGCCTTTCTATCTTTTTCCTCTTTCTTTGGGACCAGGTGCTGTTTCCTAGGACTGGCTGCTCAGCATGTTTTATTTCTAATTTATATATATATTTTGTAAATATATTTACCAGTAGTGTATTAGTATTTAGTTATTTTATTAAACCAGGTTTATCTCAATCCAAGTTTCTCCCTTCCGTTTTGATTCTCTCCCCAATTGGGAGAGGGGGGGAAGGGGGTGAGTGAGCAGCTATCATAGTTGTATTGCTAGCTCGGGTTAAACCACAATAGGCTATGTAACAAGTAGTTCCGATAAATGTTTGTTCATTAAAGCTCCTGGAGATGTTTGTTTGAGGTCTGAGAAGTGTTTGTATGCTTACTTGCTTTGTCCTGCTTGATGTATTTACCTAACAAGGAGATGTTTGTTTGGGTTCTTACTTGCTTTGTCCTGCTTGATGTATTTACCTAACAAGGAGATGTTTGTTTGGGTTCTTACTTGCTTTGTTCTGCTTGAGGTATTTACCTCATAAGTAACCAAAGTAAGGCGATCGAAACTGGCTACGCAGCAGTCAACCTCACATGATGCAAGGCACACTGTGAGAGCCTTCAACATGAGTGAAAAGTTACACCCGGAAGCTGTGGACCAGAGATGGACTATAAGAACCAGAGAACTGAATCAGCTGTGTGCGCGTGCCGCAAGGGAGACTGAGGTCTCTAGGCCGCACCCAGCGCTGTCTTTGCTTATTGCTTGATTAGAAATAAAACTTTTGTTACTTACAAGACTAAGTCAAAATTTATTACAATTTGGTGCCGTGACTCGGATGAAGGATATTCGGCGGCGATCCTTTTTGAGGGAGGCGCCCCGCTTCTTTTTCTAGCGGCCCTTGGAGGATTTTGCCGCCATCCTTCACCGACGAACCTTCTAAATTGCAATAAGCAAAGTAAACGCCGGCAGCCCCTTAAACTTTGTGCACGAAGACCCGAGTGAAGACGCAGGACGCGTGAGTATAGGCCGGATTTCCACTCGGGTTGGGGCTGGGATTCCTGGGGTACGACGACTGAGACGTCCAATTGCGGGCGAAGCGAGTGCGGACCCTCCAGTAGTGCAGTTCTCGTAGCCCGCGAGGGAGCGAGTCACGAACGAGGGGAGTGCGTGTGAGTGTGTGTGAGTGTACCCTGGAAGATGGGACAGAAGAAAAGCAGGCCTTCTGGTCCCATGGGTGGGGAGCAAGTGAAACTCCCAGGACAGTCCATTAGGATTAATGATTAGATATTGGAATGATTACCCCTCTAGACGGGGTAAGAGTAAAATAAAAATGATACACTATTGTATGGAAATTTGGGGTGGTAAGGAAATTTGTAAGGACCATTTGTTTGGCCAGTATTTGGGTCCTTTGAGGATTGGATTTGCCAAGCCTTGAATCTTTATGTTAACCCAAAAGAACCATTTAGTCAAGAGGAGAGTGATTATGCGTGCTTATGGATAGGGTCAGAAACTAGGATCAACTTGTATCCGTTAAAAAAAAAAGGGGATGAGAAGCACGATAAACGAAGAAATAAGCGGCATGAGGAAGAGATTCCCATAACTCCCCCACCTTATGTGCTGCCACCACTACCCCCGGTGCCGGCCCCTAGTCCAAATGTTCCACCACTAGTACTGAACCTGGAGGAAGCGGACCCTAGTCAACCCACAGGACCTGTCACCCATAGTAAAACTAGACAGCAGCAGTATCAGGTGACAGGACATTTATATCCGTTGCGAGAAATTGCAATGGGATATGTGGCGGTGCCCCTCAATTCTGGAGACGTTAGAGATTTTAAAAAAAAGGAAATGGGGAGTCTTTTAGAAGACCCACTGGGAGTAGCGGAGCAGGTTGACCAATTTTTAGGGCCCAATGTATACACTTGGGACGAATTACAATCGATAATAGGAATATTGTTCATTGCAGAAGAGAGGGGAATGATCCGTAGGGCTGGTATGTGGATTTGGGATGTACAGCATCAACAGGGTCCTGCAGCCGACACTAAATGGCCGCTGCAAAGGCCCGACTGGAATAACCAGGACCCATTACACAGGGGTCATATGCAAGATCTGCGGACTATATTAGTCCGGGGTATTAGAGAATCTGTGCCGAGGGGGCAGAACATTGGAAAGGTGTTTAGTGAACACCAGAAAAAAAGATGAAATGCCCACAGAATGGCTAGAACGGCTCAGAAAGAATTTACAGTTATACTCGGGATTAGATCCCAGCACCCCTGTAGGGGAAGCGTTGTTAAAAACGCAATTTGTAGCAAAATCCTGGACAGATATACAGAAGAAACTGGAAAAACTTGAGGACTGGCAAAATCGTGGATTAGATGAACTAGTAAGGGAAGCTCAGAAAGTGTATGTCAGGAGAGAGCATGAAAAAGAGCGGAGGACTGTACGAATGATGGTTGCAGCAGTCAGAGAAGGTACAGCTCAGAAATCCAAAGATCAAAGGGCAGAGTATAAGGGGCCTAGTCCTAAGATAAGACCCCTTAATAGCGAGACTACAATGGAATGGGGTGAGCTGATAGAATGTTTTTACTGTGGAAAGAAAGGGCACATTAAGCGGAACTGTAGGGAGAAAATGGTGGATGAGAAAATGTTTAAAGCAGAATAGGGGTGTCAGGGGCTCTTTTTGCTGGGGATCCAGAAAGGAACAGAGCCCTTGATAAAATTGAAAGTGGGCCCCCAGCAGCAAGAAATTGAATTTCTTGTCAATTCCGGGGCAGAGCGATCTACCATACAAGCCTTGCCCAGGGGATGCAAAATATCCTCCGACACCATGCAAGTAATTGGGGCAAAAGGGGAGCCATTTCGTGTTCCCGTTGTAAAGGGGGTAATTATCGAAAGCGACTCCAAAATAGGAGTGGGAAATTTGCTTTTAGTTCCAGAAGCTGAATAAAATCTCTTGGGGCGAGATTTAATAATCGAATTGGGTATCAATTTAGAAGTAATAGGGAAAGAAATTTGGATAAGATTACGTTCCCTCAAAGTGGAAGACGAGAATAAAATTAATCCTGAAGTGTGGTATACGGAGGATTCAGTAGGGAAACTGAACATAACGCCCTTTAAAGTTAAAATCTCTAGCCCAGAAATACCTATTCGGGTAAGACAATATCCAATATCTGAAGAAGGTCGAAGGGGGTTGAAGGCAGAAATAGAGAGATTGTTAGAAAAAGGCTTGCTTGAACCTTGCATGTCTCCTTTTAACACCCCCATTTTACCTGTAAGAAAAAAAGATGGGAAATGGAGGCTGGTACATGACCTGAGGGAGATAAACAAAAGGACTGTGAGTCGATTTCCCGTAGTAACTAACCCGTATACCCTCCTGAGTCATATAAGCCCGGATGATAAGTGGTATAGTGTAATAGACTTAAAGGACACCTTTTGGGCTTGCCCATTGGATGAAATTATTTTGCCTTTGAGTGGGAGGACCCAGATACTCATAGAAAACAACAGTTACGCTGGACTGTACTTCCCCAGGGGTTTACGGAGTCACCTAACTTGTTCGGGCAAGCTTTAGAACAAATTCTGCAGGGATATGAGCGCAGTCCAGGCATAAAGAAAGAGCTGATAAGTGCCCCTGTGTTGAGCTTGCCAGATGATACGGAAACCATTTTATTTATTCACTAATATAGATGCAGGGACTGCATACGGGGTCTTGGCACAAGAATGGGCTGGACATAAAAAGCAAAACAAAACAAAACAAAACAAAACAAACAAAAAAAACCCAACCTGATAGTTTATTTATCTAAATTGCTAGACCCCGTTAGCAGGGGTTGGCCAACACGCCTACAAGCAATAGCATCAGCTGCATTACTAGTAGAAGAAGCACAGAAAATAGCATTTGGAGGAGAATTGTATGTTTTGACACCACATAATATACGAGGGGTTTTGCAACAAAAATCTGATAAATGGATAACAGATTCTAGGTTGTTAAAATACGAAAGTATGTTAATTGAATCCCCTAAATTAACCCTAGAAATTACTTCCTTGCAGAACCCTGCACAGTTCTTATATGGGGAATCTAGCAAACAATTAACACATGATTGTTTGCAAACAATTGAAGAGCAAAAATAAACAACAAATAAGGAAACGAGTTCCTGGCGGAAGGGAACTCACATACCGGCCATTCTCAAGAATACAGATTGATTTTACAGAGTTACCAAAGGTCGGGCGATACCGCTATTTATTGGTGCTTGTAGACCATCTCCCGCACTTTGTGGAGGCATTTCCAACAACTAGGGCCACTGCTCGTATGGTAGCAAAAATATTGTTAGAAGAAATAATTCCCCGATATGGAAGAACTGAAGCTATCGATTCCGACTGGGGCCCACATTTTTCATCAAAGATTATTACAGAGACCTTCCAAGCACTAGGTACCAATTGGCAGTATCATACTCCATGGCATCCACAAAGTTCAGGAAGAGTAGAACGAATGAATGGAGAGATAAAGAAACAACTCACAAAACTAATGATAGAAACCAAAATGTCATGGGTAAAGTGCTTGCCCTTAGCACTATTAAACATACGAACGCAGCCGAGAACAGACCTCGGGATCTCACCTTTCGAGATGTTATATGGTATGCCTTATGATTTAGAAATACCACAGGACCACCCAGAAATAAAGGATTTCCAGATAAGGAGTTATCTAATACAGTTATTAAAGCAAAGAAAATACCTTTGGGAAAAAGGGTTGGTGGTACAGCGTCCACCTCTGGACATAAAAATGCATACCCTAGAACCTGGAGATAAGGTACTCATAAAAACATGGAAAGAAACATCATTAACCCCTCGATGGGAGGGACCTTTTGTGTTTTACTCACTACAGAAACAGCCATCCGAACTGCTGAAAAGGGGTGGACACACGCCAGCCGAGTTAAAGGTCCAGTCAAGACTAACGCCTGGACTGCAGAGCCCACGGACGACCCTCTGAAAGTTAAACTACGGAAACAATAAATGGACTTGGGCTTGTTGAATCATACCACGCAAGTACAAAAAAAAAAAACAAACAAAAAAACAAAACAAAAAAACCCACGATAAAGTTGTCCCATTTGTAAAAATCATAGAGTTAGATGTATTAATATAAGTTGTAATTGTTATCCTGTTGTAGGAAAATAAGAAATTAGGATTTTAGGCCTATATCAGTGTTATAAGCTGTGCTGCTAAGGCTGAAAGTCTCAGCTTGTCCCCTGTATAGTCCTTACCCAGAACCATGAGCGTGGTTACCTTATGCTTGCTTTGTACCCTTAGTTAAGACATTGATAAATGCTATTCTTAGGGTTGCTGATTTCTATGCTAGACTGGTGAACTATGGATAACAAATGAGACAGGTGGAACTTCAAAAGAAGCTAGCCCTGCGACCCGATGACCTGTCGTTCGGTACTTGCCAAGAAAGAAGAAGTGGAACCCGCAGACCACTGGAACGGAAGGAACCTGAGGATATCGACAGTGATAGATATCGACAGTGATAGACAGTGATAAATTTTGTTTAGTTGCATAATACCTGTTAGAACCCTATGTAATGACTAGTTATACCACTGTATGATTGTCACTCTCTGAGGAGGTGACCCAACGCTGCTGTTCCTGTGAATCTTCTACAATAAATACTGCTCAGAGTAACCCACAAGAGTTCGAGTCTCTATCCAGCGCCTTCCTACGACCTTTTTTCATATCCTTTTATATGTTTTAGATGCACAGTGTGCCAGGAAAAACTGGTGGTTGCATTGCCTAGACGGTATTCCCCTTTGAGGGACTTGTGATCAGTGTTATTCGACTGAACGAGAAATTACTGAATTGGCATTAGAACTTAAAGCCTTACGAGGAGAAATTGAGGTCAAAGGCCCTAGTTGGGGGAACAAATACTGGAACGAGTTTGTTCCCACCCTAATGAGCCGACTCCCCTGAAATTACAAGTGTGTTGCTGAACCACTGTAAAGAAATAACGCACCATTCCCCCTTGGTAAAAAGCTGCAACTGGGAAGCTTACAAGCGATGGTGCAGTCGCCGGAAACATTCGGGGCCTCCTGAAGAATATTCTTGCTGCCGAGAAGATGGTTTACCCTGTGGCTCGAAGCAACTGAGTCGACGGGCGAGGCAGAGGAATAACACAAAGTGGGGGCAAAAACCTGAATGGAATTGTGCAGCAATGTTGGGAGAACTACCCCAGTGCTAGGCAGCACAACAAATTGCAAAATCAAAGCAAGCTGAACCTAGGCAAATGCAACCCCACCTGGTATGCTGTATCAATATTATTACTAATGGCCAGTAATGGGAAGTCAGCACATAGACCATACAAATGGACCCTAATTCAGGTAGAAGAGAGCCGAGTGATTAAAGAGAATATTACAGTAGGATCCCCTATTTTTTCTGTAACCCTTTGTCAGTTAGCACCTATACAACCATGCTTAGATCAAAAAGGTTATTATGTTTAGAAAAACGAAAAAAAAGAAAAAAAAAAAAAGAATATGAATCTCGGCAGAGCTGGTATGAGAACTGGTTCAGACAATCACCCTGGCTTACAACCCTCCTATCCACTATAGCAGGACCACTGATTCTTTTAGTCCTAGTATTAACATTCGGACCTCGTATCTTAAATAAAGTAATAGCGATTGTGAAAGGCAGACTTAGAAGCCGCTCACTTGATGTTGATTGAGGCAAAATATGAGAAATTGCATGATCAAAACGACACCGAATTATTAGTATTAAGTGGTCAAGAGTTGCAACTTTTTAACGAACAAAATAAGTAAAAAAAAAAAAAAGGGGGGAATTGTAACAAGTAGTTCCCAGAAATGTTTGTTCATTAAAGCTCCTGGAGATGTTTGTTTGAGGTCTGAGAAGTGTTTGTATGCTTACTTGCTTTGTCCTGCTTGATGTATTTACCTAACAAGGAGATGTTTGTTTGGGTTCTTACTTGCTTTGTTCTGCTTGAGGTATTTACCTCATAAGTAACCAAAGTAAGGCGATCGAAACTGGCTACGCAGCAGTCAACCTCACATGATGCAAGGCACACTGTGAGAGCCTTCAACATGAGTGAAAAGTTACACCCGGAAGCTGTGGACCAGAGATGGACTATAAGAACCAGAGAACTGAATCAGCTGTGTGCACGTGCCGCAAGGGAGACTGAGGTCTCTAGGCCGCACCCAGCGCTGTCTTTGCTTATTGCTTGATTAGAAATAAAACTTTTGTTACTTACAAGACTAAGTCAAAATTTATTACAATTTGGTGCCGTGACTCGGCAGAACACTGATTAGAGCAGCTCCAAACCAGCATCTTTAAGCCAAAACATCATTTATTTATTTCCTCAGGATATAAACCAGGTAATGCAAGAAGTAAAATTTGTCTGGGTTTGTCAGTCTTGTTATTTGATGCAACAGTAACAACATGTGAAAGCACACTTTGGTAGTGCAAAATGTCAGTGGTGACCAGTTGCACTGAGTGTATTATTTCCTTTGCTATCCAAGGAACATGGGTATTTAAAATGTGTGCATCCACGCATATTACCCAGGGACAGAAAGACAAAGGAATCCAGTTTACAGATTGAGAATGCCATTTTTGAAGTGTTAGGACTTCACACTTAAAGCTTAACCTCTTTTATTCGAAGAGGTATAAAAGAGGTAAAGCAAACATGTTGGGGGGATGTCTTCCCCAGTGTTAACATGCATACACATGCACTGCAACCTCTGGAGATGTGAGGAAAACTCAGTCAGCTTCCCTCAGCAGCACTGCAGTGAGGCAGAGTTGGACAGACAGAAGCTGTCAAGGCTTCCCTTGAGGCCAGAGGGACCCAACTTTCCCTCCTCACATGAAGCATCTTTTCCCATACACTACACAATTCTGCACCTTAAAGTACTACTGCATTTCACATAAAAGTTGTGATCCCCAAAGCCATAAAAAGGAAGAAAGGAAATCTCTTGTTGTACATATGTGAGCTGAAAGAAAAAAAAAAATCAGAACTGAAGTTGTTTGGTTTAACTAAAGTTTTTTTCCCCAATGTTTCTTCTGATTAGAAAATTGTCAAAAGCAGCTTTTCCTACTGAAAACATCAGTTTACAGGTAGTGATACTTTTGGGCCTACCTCTCCCTACTTCCAAAGCATTGTCAGTAGGCATTATTTTTCTCCAGCTAAGAATGCCATTGTTGTGAACATCTGACATGAAAGGTTTAGCACAGAAATATATGGCTATGTCTGCTTCGGGAACATGGAATTTATAAGTGTATTTATTCCTGCCTACTGGACCACCATTGGAATGGACAGGACATAGTGACTGTGCTGGATTTGAGCAGGATAGAGTTATTTTTCTCCATAGTAGCTAGCATGGGACTATGTTTTGGATTTGTGCTGGAAACAGTGTTGACAACACAGGGATGTTTCAGTTACTGCTGAGCAGCACTTGCACAGAGTCAAGACCTTTTCTGCTTCTCACACCACCCTGCCAGTGAGTAGGCAGGGGGTGCACGAAAAGTTGGGAGGGGACAGCTGACCCCAACTGACCAAAGGGATATTCCATACTATATGATGTCATGCTTAGTAATATAAAGCTGGGGGAAGAAGAAGGAAGAGGGGGCATTCAGAGTGATGGCATTTGTCTTCCCAAGTAACCATTACATGTGATAGAGCCCTGCTTTCCTGGAGATGGCTGAATGCCTGCCTGCCAATGGGAAGTAGTGGATTAATTCCTTGTTTTGTTTTGCTTTGCTTACGTGTGAGGCTTTTGCTTTACCTATTAAACCATCTTTATCTCAACCCACAAGTTTTCTCATTTTTACCCTTCTGATTCTATGTGGCAATAAGTTGCTGGTTGGGGTTAAACCACAACAGTGACCCGCTTTCTTAGTTTATTTCTTTAAATCAAAGGGGAAAAAAAGTTTGCTTATTTAAAATACATGCTCGCAACTGGATACACGACAGCTGAAATACCATCCAAACGTAAATGAGCATATTTCAGTTTGAGAATTCAAGCTGGAGATCACAAAATGATGGCTTACAATGGAAAATTTAATCTTCTCTTTTTGGATGCTGCAATCATAATTCTTTCTTTATCTGATATACATAGATGTGGGAAAAATAAAAAGTTGAGGTTTACTAATAATCTTGTTGGATTCAGGATGTTCCTTCATTGCCCTTGGCACTGGGCTAGGTGATGGCAGTCACCTACCTCTGGGTAGCTCATTGGCTAAATTCCACTCTGTTCCACTTTAACATTGAGCATTTTAAGATAAACTTGCATTTTTATCAATGAAGAATTAATTAGTTCAGTTCAGTTGACCACCTCCTAGGAAATTCAGAACCAAGATGCTTTGGAAAATAGAAAAAAAACAGAAAATTATAGGATATCTTGGAATCTGTTCCTTCTTACGGCAACTACTGTGATGCAGATGCCTATAGAGCCTGCTAAAATTCAGCAGGGTTTATTTATTTGGGCACAGGGTTGTCTGTGCTGAGCACGAGTTGCTTTTGCAAAGCCAGCTCAAGTTACTAGGTGCTGTACTTTGAGGAGTCCTGTTAGAAATATGTGATAAGACCATGTTAGTGCACATATAAATGAGAGTGATTGCAGTGTGAAGCTTAAGGGATTATATTTTTTAGCAGTAAAAGAACAAAGGAAGTCTCCAGCACTGATGCTGCCACAAAACTGAATGCAGTTCAGAGCACTTCAATTTTACTTGTCTTCTCTGGGTGTAATTTTCAAAGGAGATTATGGGAATAGACATACTTTCTCTGAAATTACTGGCAAACCCCCCACTGACTTCAGTGGAAAGAAAATAAGACGCTATTTGCAAGATGGTAACTTTTCCCTACTGCAAATGTCGCCTGTGATGCTCTGCCAATCATTGCATTACAGATACACTGAGCTTTTGAATAGACAGTGAATCACCAAAACTTATCAAACTAAACCAGAACAGTTAGCATTTCTATAGTGGTTTTCATTATAGTTCTCAAAACCCTTTATAAGCATAGATAAGTTTATAATCTCTCTGTCACACAAAATGAGGTCAAAAGTGAAATAACCAAAGCAAAATATTAAGATCTGTCATAGTTTAGCCCCAGCTTCCCCCCTAGCCAGTAACTAAAACCACCCACCACTCACTCACCCCTCCCCTGCCCCCTGTGGGATGGGGAGGAGAATCAGGAAACAAAAGGCAGAACTTATGGGTTAGACCAGCTTAACAGAACAGAGAAAAACAAACAAACAAAACAAAACAAACAAACAAACAAAACCCCACCAAACAAACAAAACCCCACCAATCAAACAAACAAACAAAAAAACCCCACAAAACAACAACAATAATGAAAGAATATACAAAGCGATAGATATACACAGTGCAATCTCACCACACTGCAGCTCACCTCTTCTGAAGCAGGAAGTACATTCCCGACTGCAGCCCACGCCAAAACCTCCCCCCCATCTCAGACAGCAGCTTGTGACCGAATGTCGCATTAAGAGGATTCATTTAGCAAAAGTTAAACCCCCTTGCGTTCTAGCTTGTCCTCAGTATTTCACTGTGACAGCCTCTGGCTACAAAGAATTAAGATCCTGTCTCATAAATATGTAAATGTACTTCACTGGTTCTGTTTAAATATTTTCTAAACACTGACTAACTAATTAACATGCAGCCAACTTCAAAAAAAAATGCAGTTACTTAGAAGAACCTAGCTGAAAGGAAAACTCACAAACAGAGACTTGGTCTTGTTTTAACCAAAACCAGGACAGTAGATGAAGGAAAGGCTGTGGCTGTTATCCACTTAGACTTCAGTAAAGACTTTGACACTGTTTCCCACAGCATTCTCCTGAAGAAGCTGGCTGCTCATGGCTTGGACAGGCATACTCTTTGCTGGTTAAAAAATTGTCTGGATGGCTGGACCCAAAGAGTTATGGTCAATGGAGTCAAATCCAACTGGCAGCCTGTCATGAGTGGTGTTCCCCAGGACTCAGTACTGAGGCTTGTTCTGTTTAATATCATTATCAATGAACTGGACCAGGGGATTGAGTGCACCCTCAGTAAATGTGCAGATGACACCAAACTGGGTTGGAGTGTTGATCTGCTTGAAGGTAGGAAGGTTCTACAAAGGGATCTGCACCAGCTCAATCAATGGGCTGAGGCCAATTGTATAAGGTTCAACAAGGCCAAGTTGTCCTGGTTTTTTTAAAAACAAGACCAGTTCTCTTTTAGTGATTTTTTCTTTTCAACTAAGTTCTTCTAGGTGTCTGTACTTTTCTGAGTTTTAGCCTGCATATTTTTCCTCAGATGCTGTACTCAGTGCTGATAAGAAGACCAACAGAATGCTGAAGAAGCTCATGTTTAGATTTATTACTATGGTAGCCAAGAAAGACTGATAAGATTTCCCACGTTCCGTCGTGAGAGGGGCATGTTTGAGGAGGGGTTGATGCAACAGGTGACTGAAACTGACCAACTGAGTATTCTATCCCATAATTGTCATACCACCTATATAAGAGGGTGATCATGAGGGTCTGTCTCTCTTCGACCATGGCCAGCATCTGAAGAGGACCTTGTTTGTCTGCCTGAGATCTGGAAGGCCTCAGGCCCTGCATTCCTGCAACCACACAGAATCACAGAATCACAGAATGTTAGGGATTGGAAGGGACCTCAAAAGATCATCTAGTCCAATCCCCCTGCCGGAGCAGGAACCCCTAGATGAGGTTACACAGGAAGGCGTCCAGGCAGGTCTTGAATGCCTCCAGAGTAGGAGACTCCACAACCTCCCTGGGCAGCCTGTTCCAGTGTTCTGTCACCCTCACTGAGAAGAAGTTTTTTTCTCAAATTTAAGTGGAACCTTTTGTGTTCCAGTTTGTACCCATTACCCCTTGTCCTACTGCAGAGAAAAGTCCCATCAGAGTTCCAGACCCGAGCGGACGGAGGAAGAAATGCAGCCGACTCAATATGAGTGATAAAGCATACTTCAACTTTATTGCCCGAGATAGCGTGCATTTATACCAAATACCATAATTATGCATACTTGTCTCTATCTAATAGGCTAAGCACATTTACTTACTCCACCTACTTGGGTTTAGCTAGCTATGCGCATCCCACATTCTTCTGACTCTTATCTCTTCAAAAATATCCTAACCCTGCCTTAGTTAGTACTTTTCCGTTCCCCCCTTTCCCACGGCCTAATAGACAAGCTAACTAAGGCCTACTTATGTCAACTAAAATGGGCTCTGCTCATACAGTTGCTTGGTGGACTCATGTCTGTGCTCCTTGAGCCAATCCCCGACATCCTACCATTGGTTGTCACTGAGAAGAGCCTGGTTCCATCCTCGTGACACTCACCCTTTATATATTTGTAAACATTAATGAGGTCAGGTTCCGGTTTGCTGTGAAGTCCCACCCATGACTTCCGGGGGCCTGACCTGCACCTGCTGGAGCCACGCCAGCTCCGCCCACCCAGCTCCACTGCTGCTGGAGTGATGCCAACTCCACATCGAGCACTCAAGATTGGTTTTGTATATTTTATGTATATATATTCTCTATTTATTAGTAGCATTAGTAAAAGCCTTTAAAACCTTCAAACTTGAAGTCTCTCTTCCTTCCCTCTTATCTTCCCTATCATCTTTCCAATCTAAAGGAAAGGGGTGGCGGGAGGTAGGGAGATAACAGGGAGCATCTGCCATGGTTTATTGCCGCCTTGCCTTAAACCTTGACAATTTAATTGGTGGCCTGTACGGGGAACCGAGACCGTATGGGGAGAGAGAACGTACGGGGATGAGATAAGAGAAACCATGACAGGTTTTATTGGTGCCGTGACTCGGATTTGCATGGGAAATTGTGACAGATTTTATTGCACCGCAGCAGGGACGGGTTTTGAGTGAGACAGCCTAAGAGCCGTATCTGACAATTACTGTAAACAACTTACTGGGTAGCGTAAGTGAGAGAGCATCACGACTTTAATGTGCATGATCTGAGTTTGAATCCTCTGGTGGGAGGAAATTTTGGGAAACGATACATCTGTGTGCTTTATGGGTCATAAAGAAGACTGTGGTTTGAGTTTGTTTTTGATTTTAAAGGATGTTGTTGCAAATCTATTTGGATTAAATAATGCCTTTTTGGGGGTTAATTCTTCTAGTTAATGTTTTTGTGCAGAACATTTTCTTTGGAAGTAGAGATAAACTTGTTATAATAGCTTTGGTCCTGGGTTGTGTATCTCTGATTTATATGATTTTAGTTAAGTCAATGATGTATTTCTACTCATTGTTATCATACTTCGGGAGTATGCATTTTTGGAATTCTTTGGTAGAAACAAAAGAAATTAAGGAGACCTGTGCCTTTTGGTTTCTCATTTTCAGGAGTGAGATTTTAGGAGAGCTATTTAACTATTTTCTGCCTGTGTCATTAGAGCAAATTACAGATGCTTTTGGGAATTTTGAATATCCCTGGACCTTTGAGCGAAGCTTGTTGGTATTATTGGGTCTCTGGAACGTGTGTCAGTCTTTGCTGGTGATAAAACTACTTAGGAGGATTGTAGCGATTCTAACTTCTGCAGCAGGAGTTGCTGCTTTTAAAGCTACAAACACTGCAGTCACTGAAACGTCCGTGACAGCTACTGCACCCCCCTCGACAGACTCTGCAGTCACTCCATTTCCTGACTTGGATACAGCAGCCACTACAACTGCAACGTCAGTTTCTGCATCCACTCAAACCCCCACAACATGTGATGTGGCCATTCAGACTTCAGCAGTATTAGTTGCCCCAACAAGGAGGAAGCAAAAGAAAGCACAGTTGTAATCCACTGTGAAGGAAGATGAAGAAGAGCAGGGAGAGGAAGCAGAGGGTCCTTCTACAACAGAGCGAGGAGAGGTTACTTCTGGAATAGAACAAGGCGATGATGAAGAAGAATCAGAGGAGGAAGAAGATGATCTTTCTATAGAAAAGCAACCAGACGGCTCTTCTACAGCTCCTCCTACAGCCCTTTTTCAACTCCATCCACTGCTACCCCTGGATACTACAGCAAAACAACCAGTAGGTCCTTCTAAAGCAAAGCGACCAGCAAAGGACGAGCTAATAGAACACTCCTTATCTCTGAAGGAGCTGAGGACTGTGAAACAAGACTTTAGCCATGGTGAAGGTGAGCCAATTGTCACTTGGCTCATTCAATGCTGGGACAACGGGGCTAATAGTTTGGACTCTAGATGGCAGTGAAGCCAGTCAGTTGGGATCCCTGGCCAGAAATGGTGGCATTGATAAGGCCAGAGAGATAACTTACAGTGACCCACAGACAATTATAGATCCCAATTAAGTGCCATGTACCTGAGGTACAATGCGGAAGTTTGTGCATAGCACACCACTGTCTTATGCCCTCACTTAAGGATTACTCACCCTTTCAAAAGATGATCGATCAACTGTGGGTGAAGTAGCAGACATGTTGCAGCAGTATGAAGACACTCTTTCTTCTCCCCTACAAGCCTGTCTCTCAGCTGTGGAGAAACTGTGTGACAAATTGTCCAAGAGGGAGGACAGATCCTACTCATCACATGCACGGGCCCGAGCCACAGCTATTAGGAGGAGATGCCTTTCTGCAGCCCCAGCTCGAGAGAAACGCAACATGTCACGAGGTGAATTATGGTTTTTTCTGCATGACCAGGGAGAAGATATGAGTAATTGGCATGGAAAACCCACTGCTGACTGATACAGGGAATTAAAAATTAACACTTAACAGTTAAAGAACTAACACTTAAAAAGTAACACTTAAAGAACTAAAGAGCTAACACTTATAGAACTAACCCTTAACCCACAACACAATAGCCTTGCTTAACTTTGTGTAACTTATTGTACGAGAAACAGGAGTTCGCTGATGCCTTGCAAAGATAAAAAACCTTGGTGCATCTTTGGGTGAACTAGATAACAGAAACTTGGGCACAGGACAGGAGATACACCAGTTTTAACCAACTCAGCAGTCTGAGTCCTAACCAACTCATCACACTGGACCAAAGGTGACTGTGTACAGAGAAGAGGACTCTGGTTCACGATCACTGTGCAGCTGCAACCAGGAGGGGCCAGAGGTGGAGACTACGGAAATTATCTCCCGGAACTCATTGTAATAAGAACCGCCTTCTCGGGGATGGGTTATGAATATGTATAGGCGTTCCTAGAATTTTCATGAATATGTAACACTTCACAGCATTTAACCAAGGTCACAGCTACTGGACATTTACACACGTCTTAGGTGGAAAGCATTCCCCCGTGTGTCCAGCGCTGTAAATAGACATATCTCTTTACAATCTGATAGGTTGTAAAGTCATTTCTGCACCTCACTGACCTACAGGAACAGGTACGTGAGCTGAAAAAGAAAGCTCCCAAGAAAAAAGCTGCTCCATTTTCCAGTGGGAGGCTTTCCAGCCAGAGTACAAGGGATTCTTGTGTCTCCCTACCAGAAACTGTGCAAAGCACCTATTAGTGGGACCCTGCCTCCAGACAGGTGGAGGAGATGGACAATGACAACTGAGTTTATTGGACTGCGTGGATTCGGTGGCGTGGTATGTCAGAACCACATGAATATAAAGCCCTGGTAGACACTGGTGCACAGTATACAATGATGCCATTGAATTGTAAAGGGTCAGTATCTGTCAGTATTGAAGGAGTGACTGGGGGATCTAAGGAATTGACTGTATTAGAGGCTGAAGTGAGCCTAACTGGAAAGGAGTAGGAAAAGCACCTTGTTTTGACTGGTCCAGATGCTCCATGCATCCTTGGTATAGACTACCTAAGGACCCAAAAGGGTATCGATGGGCCTTTGGTATAGCAGCTGTAAGACTGTGACAGATTGCAATTCCCCCTCCCTCCTGCAGCACGGCACGTCTCCCTCTTCCTCTGCTATTTGAGGCTAACAGCTTCTTTTGTCTGGCCCAGAGCACCCTGGCTCCTGGGACATTAGAAGAAGGGAGTGCCAAGGCACACTGGGCCGCGCCCAGTGTGGGGGATGTTTGAGGGCTTCAGGGGCACCCACACTCAGTGTGGGGGGTGCAGAGAAGCTTATACAATGCCTACAGTCAGGTCTGATCAGATAACAAAACGGGACTCTCGTCGAGACTCCGCCCATTGCCGCGGGTCTCTTGGAGCACGAGCTTAGCCACTGCCGCCACGAGAGCCCCCCTCCCCGGGATGGAGACTCCGCTTGCCTCGCCGCCACAGGTGTAAGTAAAACTTCTCGCAGGATTGCGAGTATATTTTCTTTCCGTGCACATTTGCACAAGTACTTTATTTCCTCGCACAATCGCGAGTGGCCGCCGAGAGCCCCTCGCACAATCGTGAGTATATTTTCCTCCCGTGCCTCCACATAAGCACGTGTAGGATTCCGTGCACATTTGCACGTGTGAAATAACTCTCGCAGGACTGCGAGCGTATTATAAATTTACTCTCGCGGAATCGCGAGTGCACACTTTCCGTACTCACTGTGAGTATGTGTATCTCTATAAAATAATCCCACACCGTGCTTAGGCAAGTGTGTACTCCTCCGGGACTCGGGGACGGCTCCGGCATTGTTTTGGTGAAGCCACGTGCATGCACTCTGTGGACCTCCTGTTGTATTAGTGGCTGCCCCTCTCAATAATTTCCTCCACTGATATCCGAACCTGTATTTAAGTCACATTTGGAGTGCTAAAACCCTGCGCCTCGCTGGTCTAATAATAGTTGTTTTTGGACCTTGTGGTCCCTAAAATTGACCTGTGGGTTGCTTCTGTGACAAAGACTGAGGACATTAAACAGCTGTCTATTTTGCCTGGTCTTTCTGATGACCCTTCTCTTGTAGGACTGCTTAAGGTCAAAGAGCAACAGGTGCCGATTGCTACCATGATGGTGCACAGATGACAATATCGCACCAACTGAGATTCCCTGATCCCCATTCATAAACTGATCCAACAACTAGAGACTCAAGGAGTGATCAGTAAGACTCGCTCACCTTTCAATAGTCCTATATGGTCTGTGCCAAAGCCTAATGGAGAATGGACACTGACTGTAGATTATCGTGGTCTAAATGAAGTTACGCCACCATTAAGTGCTGCCGTGCCAGACATGTTAGAACTGCAATATGAACTGGAGTCAAAGGCAGCCAAGTGGTAAGCCATAACTGAGATTGCTAATGCATTTTTCTCTATTCCTTTAGCAGCAGAATGCAGGCCACAGTTTGCCTTTACCTGGAGGGGTATCCAGTACACCTGGAATCAACTGCCCCAGGGGTAGAAACACAACCCTACTATCTGCCATGGACTGATCCAGACTGCACTGGTACAAGGTAAAGCTCCAGAACACCTGCAATACATTGATGACATCACCGTATGGGGTGATACAGCAGCAGAAGTCTTCAAGAAAGGTGAGAGAATAATTCAAATTCTTTTGAAAGCTGGTTTTGCCATAAAGAGAGGTAAGGTCAAGGGACCTGCTCAAGAGATTCAGTTTCCGGGAATTAAAAGGCAAGATGGGCGTCGCCAGATCCTGATAGAGGTGATTAACAAAATAACAGCTATGTCCCCACCAACTAGCAAAAAGGAAACACAAGCCTTTTTAGGTGTTGTGGGTTTCTGGAAAATGCATAGTCCAGATTACAGCCAGATTGTGTGCCCCTTTTATCAAGTGACTCAAAAGAAATGTGACTTTCAATGGGGCCCTGAGCAACAACAAGCCTTTGAACAAATTAAACAAGAGATTGTACATGAAGTAGCCCTCAGACCAGTCCAGACAGGACAATGTATTAAGAATGTGCTCTATACCGCAGCTGGGGACAGTGGTCCTACCTGGAGCCTCTGGGAAAAGGCACCAGGTGAGACTCGAGGTCGACCTCTAGGGTTTTGGAGTAGCAGATATAAAGGCTCGGAGGCTAATTATATTCCAACTGAGAAAGAGATACTGGCAACATATGAAGGAGTTTGAGCTGCTTCAGAAGTGATTGGTACTGAAGCACAGCTCCTCCTGGCGCCCCGATTACCAGTACTAGGCCGGATGTTCAAGGGCAAGGTTTCTTCCACGCATCATGCAACTGATACTACACAGAGTAAGTGGATTGCATTAATCACACAGCAGGCTCAAACAGGGAAACCTAATCGCCCGGGGATCTTAGAAATGATCACAGATTGGCCAGAAGGCAAAGATTTTGGAGTGTCACCTGAAGAAGAGGTGGTGATGTGTGTTGAGGAAGCCCCACCATTTAATGAATTATCAGAGACTAAAAAGCACTATGTCCTGTTCACTGATGGATCCTGTCGTCTTGTAGGAAAACATCAAAAGTGCAAATCTGCTGTATGGAATCCTACACAACAAGTCACAGAGACTGATGAGGGACAAGATGAATCAAGCCAGTTTGCAGAGGTACAAGCCATACAGTTGGCATTGGACATTGCTGAAAGAGAAAAGTGGCCAGTACTTTATCTCTACACTGACTCATGGATGGTGGCAAATGCCCTGTGGGGGTGGATAAAGCAGTGGAAGCAAAATAACTGGCAGCACAGAGGCAAGCCTATTTGGGCTGCCCCGTTGTGGCAGGACATTGCTGCTCGACTAGAGAACCTGACTGTAAAAGTACGGCATGTGGATGCCCATGTGCCTAAAAGTCGAGCCACTGAGGAACATCAGAACAACCAACAAGCAGATCAGGCTGCTAAGATTAAAGTAGCTGAGGTGGATTTGGACTGGCAGCATAAAGGTGAACTTTTTCTAGTTCGGTGGGCCCATGATGCTTCAGGGCATCAAGGATGGGATGCAACATATAAATGGGCTCAGGATCAAGGGTTGGACTTAACCATGGACATTATTTCACAGGTTATCCATGATTGTGAAACGTGCTGCAATCAAGCAGGCCAAAAGGTTAAAGCCTATGTGGTATGGGGGGCAGTGGTTGAAATATAAATATGGGGAGGCTTGGCAGATTCACTATATAATACTCCCTAGAACATGCCAAGGCAAGCGCTATATGCTTACAATGGTGGAAGCAACCACAGGATGGCTGGAAACATATCCTGTGTCTCATGCCACTGCCAGGAACACTGTTCTGGGCCTTGAAAAGCAAGTCCTGTAGCGACATGGTACTCCAGAAGGAATTGAGTCAGATAATGGGACTCATTTTAAAAATAGTCTCATAACCAACAGGGCCAAAGAACATGGTATTGAATGGATATATGATACTCCCTATCATGCACCAGCCTCCGGGAAGACTGAGTGATACAATGGCTTGTTAAAAACTACTCTGAAGGCAATGGGAGATGGAACTTTTAAAAATTGGGAAAAGAATTTGGCACAAGCCACCTGGTTAGTTAACACCAGGGAATCAATCAATCGAGCTGGCCCTACTCAGTCAGAGCTTTTACATGCAGTGCAAAGGGATGAAGTCCCTGTGGTGCATGGAAGGAACATGTTAGAAAAAGCTGTCTGGGTTATCCTTGCTTTGGGCAAAGGCAAACCCATTTGTGGGATGGTTTCGCTCAAGGGCCTGGATGTACTTGGTGGGTGATGCTGAAGGATGGTGAAGTCCGATGTGTACCTCAAGGAGATTTGATTCTGGGTGAAAATACTCAATTTCAAACTTTATGTATAGTTGCTGCATGGCACTAACAGTGTTCCATAAGTGTCTTTCACGTGGTGATGAATCCTGAGCTAACCTCATCAGGTGGTGTCCAGTAACTTTCCTGAGAACGACATCTCTGACTTACAATTCCTGGACACAAACTGTACCAGATTACACATCATCTTTCCTGCCTAGAGAGAGACTGCTGTGGTAGAGACCCGCACTCATGAACTAGCGATATACGTAATTTTTGGGTGTGTGTATATACATTTGAAGACAGGCAGAAAGCAGTAGTGATTTGGGTCTGACTCAAATGGTATGGAATAAGGGGTGGAATGTCCTGCTTTTGTTAAAAACACGACCAGTTCTCTTTTAGTGATTTTTCCTTTCAGCTAAGTTCTTCTAGGTGGCTGTATTTTTCTGAGTTTTTGCCTTCATATTTTTCCTCGGATGCTGTACTCGATGCTGATAGGAAGAACAACGGAATGCTGAAGAAGCTCATGTTTAGATTTATTACTACAGTAGCCAAGAAGGACTGATAAGATTTCCCACGTTCCGTCATGAGAGGGGCATGTTTAAGGAAGGGTGGATGGAACAGGTGACTTAAAGTGACCAGTTGAGTATTCCATCCCATAATCGTCATACCACCTATATAAGAGGGTGATCACGAGGGCCTGTCTCTCTTTGACCATGGCCGGCATCTAGAGAGGACCTTGTTTGTCTGCCTGAGATCTGGAAAGCCTCAGGCCCTGCATCCCTGCAACCAGTTTCTGGTTTGCTGTGAAGTCCCACCCATGACTTCTGGGGGCCTGACCTGCACCTGCTGGAGCCACGCCAGCTCCACCCACCCAGCTCCGCTGCTGCTGGAGTGACGCCAACTCCACATCGAGCACTCAAGATTGGTTTTGTATATATTGTATATATTCTCTGTTTATTAGTAGCATTAGTAAAACCAGGTGGCCAAAAAGGTCAGTAGCATCCTGGCTTGTATCAGAAATAGTGTGGCCAGAAGGACTAGGGAAGTGATCATCCCCTGTACTCAGCAGTGGTGAGATCATACCTCAAACACTGAGCTCATTTTTGGGCCCCTCATTAGAAGAAAATTACTGAGGTACTGGAGAGAGTTGAGAAGGACAATTAAGCTGTTGAAGGGTTTAGAGCACAAGTCTTATGAGAAGCAGCTGAGGGATCTGGGGCTCTTTAGCCTGCAGAAAAGGAGGCTGAGGGGAGACCTTATCACTCTCTACAACTACCTGAAAGGAAGTTGTCGCATGAAGGGTCTTGGTCTCTTTTCTCAAGTAACAAGCTATAGGATGAGAGAAAAATGCCAGAAGGACCCTTCACTTAGGGAGGTCTGCTGCCTTCCTGGGACCTGGGTTCAGGACATCTCCAGGAAACTTCCTAGCCTGGTATGGTGCTCAGACTATTACCCATTACAAGTCTTCCATGTGGGTGGCGATGAAGTTGCGACCTATAGTCCAAGGGCAATTAAAAGAGACTTCAGGGCCTTGGGACAACTGGTGAGAGAATCAGGAGCACAGGTTATTTTCTCCTTTCTTCTTCCATTTGTGGGTAGTGACATAAGAAGAAACAGACGGGTGCACTTTATTAATACATGGCTCCGTGGCTGGTGTTACTGCCACAATTTTGCCTTTTTTGAAAATGGGATGGCCTACACAGCACTGGGTTTGCTTGTGTCCGATGGAGTTCACCTTACAAATAAGGGGAAGATGGTCTTTCCACACAAGCTAGAAGGGCTCACTGATGGGGGAGGGGGATGTAATCAGGCTTGCCTGTGACATGCTGTGGGATGAGACAGCAAGCATAGAGGGGCAAGATGAAGCAGGCTCTAAACTGAGGAGTTTGGGGGGTAGGGTCCAAAGTGGCGATGCTCATGCCATCACGTCCAACTAGGGAATGAGCCAGACCAACCAGAACAGCAACAAATCTTCCTTAGCTGCCTCCCAAGATGAAAAACAGAGGGCCAACCACCTCAAGGGTATGCACAGCTGCGGTATATCTTTCTGCTCCCCTCATGAGAAACCCGCATGCTTGAGTACTTCTCTGAAGTGTCTATACATCAACATGCATAGCATGGGGAATAAACAGGAAGAATTAGAGATATATGCGCGTTCAAAGGGCCATGATCTCATTGCTATTACGGAGATGTGGTGGGACAGCTCACATGACTAGAAGGTTGTCATGGAAGGCTATGTGCTTTTTAGGAAAGACAGGCCAGCAAGGTGTCATGGTCCATTCGGTGATGGACTCGTGATTGTTCGTTTACCTTGATCTCAAAGCGCAAAATTAAGGCAACCAAAATGCCAAGGAGTTATAATTCAATCACAGTATCACACAGTATCACAGTATGTTTGGGATTGGAAGGGACCTCAAAAGATCATCTAGTCCAATCCCCCTGCTGGAGCAGGAACGCCTAGGTGAGGTCGCACAGGAACATGTCCAGACGGGTTTTGAATGTCTCCAGAGAAGGAGACTCCAGAACCTCCCTGGACAGCCTGTTCCAGTGCTCTGTCACCCTCACTGAGAAGAAGTTTTTTCTCAAATTTAAGCGGAACCTCTTGTGCTCCAGCTTGATTCCATTACCCCTTGTCCTATCATTGTTTGCCACCGAGAAGAGCCTGTCTCCATCCTCATGGCACTCACCCTTTATATATTTATAAACATTAATGAGGTCCCCCCTTAGTCTCCTCTTCTCCAAACTAAAGAGACCCAGCTCCCTCAGCCTTTCTTCATAAGGGAGGTGCTCCACTCCCTTAATCATCTTGGTTGCCCTACGCTGGACCCTCTCCAGCAGTTCCCTGTCCTTCTTGAACTGAGGGGCCCAGAACTGGACACAATATTCCAGATGTGGTCTCACCAGGGCGGAGTAGAGGGGAAGGAGGACCTCTCTCGATCTACTAGCCACCCCCCTTCTAATACACCCCAGGATGCCATTGGCCTTCCTGGCCACAAGGGCACAGTGCTGGCTCATGGTCATCCTGTTGTCCACCAGGACCCCCAGGTCCCTTTCCTCTACACTGCTCTCTAATATGTAATTTCCCAACCTATACTGGAACCTGGGGTTGTTCCTGCCCAGATGCAGGACTC
This sequence comes from Columba livia, assembly GCF_036013475.1. Lineage (NCBI taxonomy): Eukaryota > Metazoa > Chordata > Aves > Columbiformes > Columbidae > Columba > Columba livia. The sequence goes on along the minus strand of NC_088641.1, from coordinate 12,897,537 downwards.
TACACTTTCCCTTGTTAAATTTCATCAGGTTATTCCCCGCCCAACTCTCCAGCCTGTCCAGGTCCCGCTGGATGGCAGCACAGCTTTCTGGTGTGTCAGCCACCCCTCCCAGCTTAGTGTCATCAGCAAACTTGCTGATAGTACACTCTACTCCCTCGTCTAAATCGTTAATGAGTATATTGAATAATATTGGCCCCAGTACTGACCCCTGAGGCACTTCACTAGATACTGGCCTCCAACTAGACTCCGCACCATTGACCACCACTCTCTGGCTTCTCTCCTTAAGCCAGTTTGCAACCCACCTCACTACTCTATTGTCTAGACCACACCTCCTCAACTTAGCTGTGAGGATGCTGTGGGAGACTGTGTCAAAGGCTTTACTGAAGTCAAGGTAGACCACATCCACCGCTCTGCCATCATCCATCCACCTTGTTACATTCTCATAAAAGGCTATGAGGTTGGTCAAGCATGACTTACCCTTGGTAAAGCCATGCTGACTGCCCCTAATAACCCTCTTATCCTTGATATGCCTTGAGATGGCACCAAGGATAAGCTGTTCCATTACTTTCCCAGGGACAGAGGTGAGGCTGACTGGTCTATAATTACCCGGGTCCTCCTTCTTGCCCTTTTTGAAGACTGGAGTGACATTTGCTTTCCTCCAATCCTCGGGCACCTCTCCCGTTTCCCAAGACTTGGCAAAGATGATGGAGAGCGGTCCAGCAATGACTTCAGCCAGCTCCCTCAGCACCCGCGGATGCCTCCCATCTGGACCCATGGATTTATGGATGTTCAGACTATTTAATTGCTCCCTAACCCAGTCCTCATCAACTAAAGCAAACTCCTCCATTGACCTGGCTTCATCCGGGGTCTCAGGGGTACAGGGCTCCCCAGGACAGCCTCCAGCAGAGTAGACAGAGACAAAGAAGGCATTCAGTAATTCTGCCTTCTCTGTATCTTCTGCCACCAGGGCACCCACCCCATTCATCAGTGGGCCTACATTGCCTCTGGTATTAGTTTTATCTGCTATGTATTTGAAAAAGTTCTTTTTGCTGTCCTTGACCCCTCTCGCCAGCTGTAATTCTAAGGAGGCCTTGGCTATCCTAGCTGCCTTCCTACATCCTCTAACAGCAGCCTTATATTCTTCCCAAGTGGCCAGCCCCTGCTTCCACGACCTGTAAACTCTCCTCTTCTGCTTGAGCATACCCAACAGATCCCTATTCAACCACGCAGGCCTCCTGGCTCCCTTCCTTGACTTCCTTCGTGTGGGGATGCTCTGATCCTGAGCGTGGAAGAAGCAATCTCTGAATGCAATCCAGCTATCTTGGGCCCCTTTTCCTTCAAGCAGCCTTGCCCATGGGATTTCCCCCAGCAATTGCTTGAAAAGGCCAAAGTTAGCCCTTCTCAAGTCCAGGGTTGCAATTCTACTTGCTATTCTGTTCCTGCCACCCAAGATGCTGAACTCCACCATCTCGTGGTCACTGCAACCCAGGCAGCCCTCAACCTTTACTGCTTCGACCAGACCCTCCTCATTAGTGAGGATGAGATCCAGCAGTGCACCTCTCCTAGTCGGCTCCTCCACCATCTGCATGAGGAAGTTATCATCAGTGCACTGGAGGAACCTCCTGGACTGTGGCTGGCTGGCTGAATGGTCCTTCCAGCAAACATCAGGGAAGTTAAAATCCCCCACAACAACCAGGGCCTGTGACTGTGAGGCCACTCTCAACTGCCCATAGAAGGCCTCATCAACTTCCTCAGCCTGATCTGGTGGCCTGTAACAGACGCCCACAACAGTGTCACCCCTGCCAGCCTGTCCCTTGATCCTGACCCATGCACTCTCAACTCGCTCGTCATCCACTCCTGGGCAGAATTTAGTACATTGTAGTTGCTCTCTCACATAGAGAGCAACTCCACCACCATGCCTGGCTGGCCTGTCTTTCCTGAAAAGGGCATAGCCATCCATGACCACATTCCAGTCATGTGAACTGTCCCACCATGTTTCCGTAATTGCCACCAGATCATAATCTCCCGACCGAACATAGGATTCTAACTCCTCCTGCTTATTCCCCATGCTGCGCGCATTGGTGTACAGGCATTTCAGGGAGCGAGCAGAGCACACCAATTTCTCCCTAGGGGCATAGGAGGCCACCCGGTCCTCATCAGTTTTAGAATGCTGCCCCACTGGGACAAGCCCAGCTAGAACCCCATCCCCCTTCGAGCCTAGTTTAAAGCTCTCCAAATGAGCCCAGCTAATTCCTGCCCCAGCATCCTTTTGCCCCTGCGATATAAACCTTTCCCACTTGACACTGTCCGGACTGGTGACTTATAAAACCAACCCTTATCAAAAAATCCAAAGCCCTGCCTGTAGCACCAGTCTTGGAGCCAACCATTAAGAGACTGAATTTTCCTATTGCATCCCACATCGTCCCTTGAAGATGGAAGGAGTGAAGAGAAGATCACTTGAGCCCCTGAGTCTTTCACCATCCTTCCCAGGACCTTGAAATCGTTCTTCATTCCCCTCAGACTACAGGAAGCAGCTTCCTCCCCATCTGTCTGGAAGACCAGGAGCGGGTAGTAGTCTGTCGGGTGCACCAGATTGGGGAGCTCTCTAGCAA